>NW_009223717.1:0-61823 GCF_000690835.1 Fulmarus glacialis | reverse complement strand
GGCGGGGCGAGGGCCGACACTGCGCATGCGCCACCGCTGCCGCCACCGCCCTCTGGGAGACGTAGTCTGGACTGCGCCGTTGGCCCCAGCGGCGCTGAGCTGAGGGGAGGAAAGAGCGCGGCTTCGGGGCGGGGGGAGGCGGGGGTTTTCGGGCTCCAGCCCCGCCTGCTCACTGTGTTTCCGTACCTCTACAGGCAAGGCGAGCTGCTTGTGAAATACGGGGATTTTAACAGGCGAGCTGGTCTGTCCTGCTCCACAGCAGGCACATCTTCACAGGTGACTATGAGGCCACAGCTGGGCGGGGCGGATTTCAAGATCAGACTGCCTGAATGTAGACATCACGCCTCCGTTTAAAGTTAATCTTTATTTACTTCTTTCGTATTAATCTTACTATGTTATTTATTGCTTTATGTACTATTTCACAATCCAAATCACTGATTTCAGCTGTTGCTGCCCTGGTTGTGGGAGTTCTTTAGATCGAACTGTTACCGTAAATCGGTGAAATAAGAACTCCTGAAGACTCGATTTTGGAGTTTTAGAAAACAGGCATTCTTTAATGCGGCGCCGGCCGCACAGGCAATCTCTCCACCTAGTGCGCGCGCCAAATTACTCAACCACCGAAGCTATATACAATTAGAGTATACATATTCATTACATTTCCGAGAAATAATCTAAATATTCATGTTATTTCCCGGAATTCATTAACATATGAAAAAGCTTTTGACGCATGCGCCTTTATATCCATAGGTGGTCTTCCAGGGTCTCCTGGTGGTCTTTCAGGGTCCTCTGGTGGTGGTCAATAGCCTTCCTCACAGTGTCCTTTGGTTCAGCTCAGTCTTTACGCATGCTAAGTTTTAACCCTTGGCTTAATTAGCACAATTCTCACTAACACAAACTAGCTTAGGCTGGCACAACCCCCTTATCTATTCTACTCAAGATACAAGGTTAGCTTCCTGACCTATTTTATGCAGAATACAAAGTTTCAAGGCCTTTTTATCTACTGAATGTCGGGCCTATCTACTCATAAAGCATTCCTAACCCATCTGCATCATTTCAACCAAAGAATCTTATGTCTCTTCACTGTTCCTTTGTAATTGGTATCAGAACAATTAATGTGAAATATACCGCCTTTCTTTCCCCCCAGGTTTTGCCTCTGGGTGTGTGGAAGGATGTACTGGATGTCTGTGCCCAGGCTCTGTCAGGGGCCTTTCTGAGGAGAGGCCAGGGCCCCCCTGTGCCAGACACAGTGGATCCAGCCAGCGCCAGCGGGCGGGCTGCGGGGCACAGCTGAGCCCAGCAGCCAAGATGGTGGTGCCTCTGTGAGAACGTACTTAAGAAAGCATAAAAAACACTGCACGGCAGTTGTGGGAGGGAAGAGTGAGAAAATTGTGAGAGAAACAGCCCCGCAGACACCAAGGTCAGTGAAGACAGAGGGGGAGAAGGTGCTCCAGGTGCTGGAGCCAAGATTCCCCTGCAGCCCGTGGAGAAGACCATGGTGGGGCAGGCTGTCCCCCTGCAGCCCATGGAGGCTTGCAGTGGAGCAGGTCTTCTGGCAGGAGCTGTGACCCTAAGGGGGACACATGCTGGAGCAGTCTTTTCCTGAGGGGGAGAAGGTGCTCCAGGTGCTGGAGCCAAGATTCCCCTGCAGCCCGTGGAGAAGACCATGGTGGGGCAGGCTGTCCCCCTGCAGCCCATGGAGGCTTGCAGTGGAGCAGGTCTTCTGGCAGGAGCTGTGACCCTAAGGGGGACACATGCTGGAGCAGTCTTTTCCTGAAGGACCCACACTGGAGCAGTTCTTGAAGAACTGCAGCCCATGGGAGTGACCCCATGGTAAAGCAGGGGAACAGCGTGAGGAAGAAAGAGTAGGACAGATGATTGTATTTTGTGGAACCAGTCGGTCGGTTAAGTAGGAATGAACATACCTATTCATTATATCATTGCAGGCATGGTGTAGTGTGAGACGGTGTCATTCAGCATGTAATTTTATTAGAGTTTCACAGGGCCACTGCTCTGGATCTCAGCAGTAGATCTAGTTAGGATTTTCCAGTATCACCCACCCAACTCAGGTGATAACAAACTTTATCTGAACTATGAACAGGAATCTCATGGAGCTGTTGCTTCTTACAAGCTCACTCTCCTGGCTGACTGAGAGAACTATAAGCCTGAACCTCTGGGAGCTGTAAACTCCCTGCTTCTTTGCATTGTCGATCTTAAATTTAGGAGGTGGTCAGGGAACAGAGGATAGTGTAAGAGTGCCCAGGATTCAGAGCAGCTGACTAGCTTATTTTCTTGGGGAAATCATCTACATACTCCCTCTGCCCAGATGAACTAATTCATAATTAACCTTTCTTTTACAATTGGTAAAGTTTGGATTATTTCTGGAGCTAGTAGAAAGAAAAATTTTTTTTGTTGCAGATTATCTCCTTGGCTGTTTAAACTAAAGAGAGGTGATAGTTACTCGAGTGATAGCTATTTGGAGACTTCCAAACTAGAAGAAACTAGCATTTCTGACCTCAAGTAGCATGTAACATTCACTACTTTTAGCATGTAACATTCACTCCTCTAGAAATATTAGGAATAGAGATGTATTGCCTGTGATTTTATTGCATGCAGTTCAGTTTGAACGGAGAAATTGCATTAAATACTGTAATTGCAATTTACAGTTTGGGCACTAGAGGGAGCATTATGCTACAGTAAAACTAACTTAAATACATTTACAGATACCACACCACAAGTAATGAAATTCTTACACGACGAACCTAAAAAAGGCTTATGCACAGATCGAGTCAAAGGGACACTGCTTTTAATACACGCTGGTTTTACTTGCCCAATAGATTCACTGGCACGATGGCATTCTTCTGGCTGTATAGGCACGTTATGTGTATGCACTGGAAACTACAAAAAGTTGTTCTGGAGGCAGGTAAGGGAACACAGGCCAGATAAATAGTCTATAAAAAATCAGGAGTTTTAGGTATGGGAAATACCTAAAAAAGGGCAGAGAAACAAGCCCTTGCACTGGATGTGTGCTACTCTGGCACTGTTAATCTGCACAAAATACCCTCACAACTAATTACACTTCCAAAGTTTGCCTGTTTCATTTGAATGCAGCTCAACACATCTCCCAACAGTAAGAGGCCAGGTGCAGTTGGCTGTGCATTGCAGAGAGAACACGGCTGATCATGACTTGTCTGTGCTACACTCGGCGGCAGGAGGAAGCCGTTTCCTGGGAGGGCAGAGCTGTGAGTCAGTGTGCGATTGCTCTTCCCGAGGAAGTAGCAGATTGAGCTCATAACCGTCTGTGAGCTTTCGTTCAGCCTCAAAACTTAGTATTTTGTTTATTGTTGCTACACTGTGGGATTGGGCTCCCACCTGGGAGAAGAGAGGGCCTCCAGGACGCGAGCGGTGCTGGCTGCTGCGAGAGCCGCCTGGCTGGCCCGGCGACATGACCGTCACACACGGTGTACCTTCAAAGACACAGTCTGCAGCGGAGAGCCTTGCACTGATGCAGTGTATGGCCAGTGTGCTATTTGCTGAGCGTTATGTACCCTTATTCGCTCCCATGCCTTTATTAAGGGGGTTGGGGGCTTGTTTCTGTACTGTTCAGTAAGTTTAGGATTTAATTTGTTAGGGTAGGGGAACGCATGCAAACTAACAGCACAAATACCCAGCTCAGTCAACTGTGCGACTGGAAACATCTAGTTCAGACTGGAAATACTCACAGGAATTAATGTGGTCATCCTTACACCACCAAATTTATTTGCATAATTCCTTATATAATCGCATTTATCTAAAGCAGCATAGTTCTGTGTGCATGGCTGTAAACGAATCCTAGGAGAACTTGGTTCATTTTCGGTTCTGAAAATGAGGTTCTGGCCTCTTACATGATCTTGAACAGGCCATTTCAGCTCTAGCCTTTCAGGTTCCATAGTCTTCCATGTCCTGTTTTTTTCAGATGATGGGCTATTCAAGGAAAGGATTCTACTCCTGAATTTGCCTGGAAGCTAGTGGTTACGTGCCCCAAATAAGATCAGACCCTGAGGTACTTCTGTAGCATAATTTGTTCTTTAGATAGCTAACAGTCAGTCCTTGTTAACGCGTCAGGATCTTTTATAGCTTCCTCATTTTGGTGCATAGACTGGGATTAGAATCAGCAAGGAGCTCACACTTCAAAATAATAAAGAATATTGGAGTTTCCTCAACAGATGTTTTTTCTGGAAAACTCAACAGAAAGTGCACTGGAGTGAAAGTATGTCACTTTTATATTTATGTTTTTAAAGTGAAACCTGTCAGTATTAAAAAGATCCAAAATACAAGAACCACTCAGAATGGAAGGGGGTTCCCCTAACAGTCGGGAGCGATTTGTTCCAAAAGTCATACAGCTATCAGAAAATACTTGCATCAGTCTGAAACAAGATATGAGAGCAAAACACTACCACTCTTAACCAAAGCGGGGTGACGTTAGGTGGAGACTTGAATGGAGTAGGTGTCAAGCCACAAATCAACAGCAGGTGTCAAACTGAGTTTTGAATCAGTGAGCCATTGGAGATTAATAGCAGGATATCCAGATTCCAAACTCAGCCAGACAGGGTGTAAAGTGGTTAAAACTGGTAAGGAAGTAAGTGAGTCAAAAAGGAAGACACTATTTTGTCTCTTAGTGAGCAGTGTGAACAAACATATATTTATCATTAACTCTTTTATTGACATAGCAGGCTTTTTACAGCAGGAAAAAATTGCCAAAAACACCAAGTAATACTAAGTATGATTATCATAGAATCATAGAATCATTAAGGTCGGAAAAGACCTCTAAGATCATCAAGTCCAACCGTTAACCCAACACCACCATGCCCACTAAACCATGTCCCTAAGCGCCTCATCTACACGTCTTTTAAATACCTCCAGGGATGGTGACTCAACCACTTCCCTGGGCAGCCTGTTCCAAGGTCTGACCACTCTTTCAGTAAAGAAGTTTTGCCTAATGTCCAGTCTAAACCTCCCTTGGCGCAACTTGAGGCCATTTCCTCTCGTCCTATCGCTTGTTACTTGGGAGAAGAGACCGCCCCCCACCTCGCTACAACCTCCTGTCAGGTAGTTGTAGAGCGCGATGAGATCTCCCCTCAGCCTCCTCTTCTCCAGGCTAAACAGCCCCAGTTCTGTTTTTTTCTGTTACGTTTCAGTGCCTAGAGCAGGTAAGTTCCTTTATAAACAGTGAAGTTTCTTGTTGTGCACTAGAACAAATTTGGTGTATGTTCTAAAATCGGTCTTTCAACTAACATGTCAGATAATTGGGGTTTTTTGGCTTTTGTCTCTTTTATAAACTTGGAGTTGCATGTGTTATGGATACTGTAGGAGTCTTAATGCCATTGAAAACGTTTTCTACCGTCTGCTGCTGTAGACAGTGAGCACCTTTGAACCTTTTATTCAGGGGGAATAAAAGAATTGACTGACTTGCTTTTATTCTATATTTTTTAATATCGCTAGAAGATCTGTTTGGATCATAAGGCTCATTTTCAAGTACTTCATTTGCTTTCTAAATGGTTTTGCTCATGGAGATTTGTAGAGGTCTGTTCACTGGGAGCAAAGATTTCTCTACAAACATGAGTGAAAGGGGCAACTAGCGGTTTCTTGCCATGACCAACAACTAGATACTGAATCCATGTTAAAAACTGTGGCACCCTTCATTGAACATGAGCAGCATGGCCCACAACAGATGGTACCTCCCCACAGCCTTAGTGCTGTAGAAGTCCCTGGGGTTTTGAAGGTAGACGTTTTCTGCTGTGACCAAAGAGGCCTCATTTGCAGCCAGCTCATTGTCCCCGTTTCCTTCCTCTCTCTGCAGCCATCCTCTGGCTGCCAGTGCAGAGAGGTCATTGAGAGGTCTCAGCCCTGAGCTGGTCGCAAATGTTCATCTCATATAAACCAACTGTACGGCCCAGCTCACCGTACTAATTACTCTTTCAGTAAAAGTGGTTAGAGGAAACTACTTATTTTGATTAGGTATACAATTTTATGTGATAGAAACCCCCACTGAGGAATTCTTCATAGCTAGCATATAGTGTTTCTATTGATTCCTTTCATCTGCAGGAACAGCAAATAGTATTATTTCCATTCTAACTTGGATTCTCTTGTGTTCTTTTATTTTCCTGTGAGCCTACAGCAGTTAGTAAGTGGGTTTTTCTTGCCATTGAATCCATTGTTTGTCACCCTCGGAGCTTGAAAAGCAGCTTTCCTGATGTGATGTTGAGGAGCAGCCTGCTGTGTAGTTAAGAATGGATATATTTTATAAAACAACTGCAAATGTAAATGCAAACATTTTCATAGCTCTTGTCAACAACCCACATCACAGGAGGTCTTGTGTCCCTGTTTTGGCAAGAAACGTTAATTTTGGCATTTGTCGCACATACCACTCAATTAAGTGGAAAATCCATGCTGGGGGCACAAGCAGAGCACTATGGAAGCTCTCCATTTGATTCCATCAGAGACTCACAGTTTAAGGGAAGCTGAAGCCCTGGGTCAGTCAGGGCTTGGTGGACTGCTGAGCTGGTATGTAATAACACAGTAGTAGAACAAACTCACCAAGCAGAAACTAGTTGCTTGTGCACATCTACAGCTTTGAAAGTACATCCCGCAGAGAGATGTTGGGGAGGTGCCAGCAAAAGGTTATGGTGTTGCTCCCGTAACACAACCACTCCATTTCATCCTAAATGATTCTTCATGAAAAATCCATTAACTTGGTCTCCTTGAAGGCAAAAAAAGGAGAGTAAAACCCACATTGGCTAAAATAAGAGGTAAAAAGACTAGCAAGTAACGGTATGTCGCATTCTGTGTACATCGGATGCATATTGGCACTACGACCAAGTTATGGGTAAATGGTATCTATAGATGAGCTGAATCTTCACTGAATAGGTGGAAGACTTGAAAGGCCTCCTTGAGAAAGCTGATTCAGTGCAGTTGCTTCCTGAGTTAACAGCCGTACTGAGCTTCAGAACAGCCAAAAATTCCAAGAGGTTCTGCTCTTGGAATAAATCCAGGCAGCTCCTTTAATAAAAAATAAAGCTCCTTTAAAACACAAAAGATAAGCTACTTTTAAACTGTGCCTCCTAAAATGGGCTCTTCTCTCAAGCTGCCACCAAGTACATTCTAGAGTTCTTAATCTCAGTATTGTTACAGAAGCTTTCTCTGTGCACAACACTACACGTATATTCATTCCCCCCAGATAAAGAGCAGACTTCCAGTTGTCTCACAGAAATACCCACTCCGTCAGCTTCCATCCCAACCACGCCAAAAATGCAAATGAAAGCCAAACACCACAGGTTCAGATTGACTACATTCTGTGGTCAGAATTCCTTCCCAACCTGCAGTAAAGAGCAATTTCAGTCAAGAATACATGAAGTATGGAATAGCCCACTAACTGAGAAGCAAGATGGGTAGATGGAGAACAGCCAGTCAACTAAGTAACAACATAAACACCTTTTTCTTTAGTAGCTTGTACTCCTCTTCAGCACTTGCTTTGCTCATCAGGCATGATGTGGGAAGTCTGAATTCCCCAGCCAAGGTTCTCCCAGCTCCAAACAGCAGCAAAGAGTAATTTTCATCGATACTGTTTTGTAAAGGGCCTCCTGCCCTGTTTCCATATTTTGTAGCATGAGCTTCTCAGTTCTAGTTTTGGGGTAAACTGTAAATTGCAGTGTCATAGGATACTGGAACTGCAAGCTGAAGCGTATTGTCTTACTTAGCCAAAGTCAAATGCCTATGCTTACAGTAGGCAGTAAACCTCATCACAGTGAAGATGGCAAAGCAAACTTAATGAGATCTTTGCCTGATCACAGCCCTTTCTCCCAGAAAAGTGCTGAGCTTTCCTTTGCACTTTTCCCTAATGGTTTCTCATATGATGGCACAGCAAATGTACCTTTGGGAGTGTCCATACCGTTGAAATCAAGTTAAGCAGCCCATAACTGAGATAGCTTTTCTGCTGGGCAAAGAGACTCACTTTAGTTCCAAGGATGAGATCATTTTTCTGTTGCTGAATTATCAAGATCCTTGAGATACAGAACCAGCTTTCTTGAAAGTAACAGCTGATCCCATGTTATGTCCCGGGACCAATGCACTTATTCCCCCTGTGGCTCAAAGCACTGCGTCAGTCTTTTTATTTCTGTAATCTCTTAGCAAGCCTAGCAGGTGATACACAGTTATAGGTCTTAACTCTCCACAGAAATACCCGAACCCCAAACAAACAAAGCGAAAACCCACAGTATCTCAAGTCCAGCCAGTGAAGTAAACTGAAGGCATCAGCTAAGTACTTCTGGAATGGGGAAAGGCTGTCCTTTCATGTCACACGAACCCTTAATTAACCATAGTTTATCAACAGCCAGGGGACTTTCGCCTCAGGACCCAAGCCAAGCCCAGCTACTGAAAGAGATTCCTCAAATGCAAAGAGATTAAATTCTGCTCAAGAAAGCCAAATAATTTTTCAACACTACTGTATAATGGAGTAGAACTGGTGCATTGCCATTCCTGTGCAAGAAAAGAAGGGTTGGTGGTATATGGGCCCTACTTGGGCTGATTTATTCCATCTACACCATCATACTCTGTATTAAAAAAAACCTCACACAAATTAAATGTAACAGTATTTTTCATCCACTATTAGCTGTGGCTTGGCCAGAACAATAAACGATAAATGAATTCTGAAAAACGTAATTCAAAATGTCCCACGCAGGGTGTTGCAAATAAGGAGCTCTAAATTGCCATTGATTTAAAGACCAGTGGGGCTGATGATAGTCGGAAAAGCTGCCAGCAGGAACTGGAGAACAAGTGGGTGAAAAGCCAACAATTTTGTCTTGGAAAACCTGCATTTATCAAAACCTTCAGAATTATATCCACCAAGAAGTTTCTTTATAGCACACAAAACACCTACGGACTGAGGAAAAAACAAGGTGTCTAGGAAGAAAGATATGATGTGCAAGGCTGACTTCTATTTTGTTTCAGCTCGTATTTATGTGCATTAATAAAAGCACATTTAAAACCCAAATATTTAATACAAACTGAACTAGGAATTAATTTGTCATGAAGCCAATGGGAAGCATGATTTTAAAATCCAGTGTTAAGATTGTTAGAGTAGAAAGTGGAAGATCTTACGTGTGACGGTAAAAGCAATTTATATCTAAATCACAGTAACTGTAGGAAGCTCCACCTTTGTCCTCCACCTACCACACCAAGACTTTCCCACAGGGGAGAACAACAAATAGCAAACAGGTTTCGGTCGCTTGGGAAAGTTGGGCAAGTAACGTATCTCCTTAATTCCATTATTCTTAATCATTATAGTCTGCTTCTTTCCTTGATACTGTGTAATTATGGGACATCCCAAAGCTATGAGCTGCCTCTTTTCAATTTGCTCCCTAATAGAAAGAAATGCCATAAGGGATGTTTCTCCAGAAACTGGTGGAGTGATAGCAAGTAGAAATTTACAGACTGTTAGAAGATACGCTGCAGTTCCTGTATTTCCCAAACTCGCAAGAAAAAGTGGATATTGATTCAGGAATGTCCTATCCGTAAATATCAGCTTTAAAATTGGAAACCAGAACTGTAAATATTAAAACTGAGTACTAAGAAAAGAGAGGTCACTTCAGCAATTCGTGGTTTAAACATTAAGAAATCTTGATTTGTGATATAGACCAAGCACTACTGTAACAGAAAGAGCTCTTAGACATAGCCTGTAAGGAGATACTACTCCTTTTTTTTCATAGAGGGAAAATAAATCACATGGTAACCTAAAATATATACTACTATAGATATGAATGTCAAAGTTGGAACATAATTTCAGCCGCAGTATGCAAACTTCAGCACCAACAGATTAGTAATTTATGTATGGATTAGTTTTTTAGAACTTGTTCTCTGTAAGAATAAACACAAGTTTTTTTTCAACAAATTGGAAATAACAACTACATTACTTAGTCTTTCTGTGTAGTAGCCACAGTGTGGTTTTGGGTAGCAACTTTTTTTTAAGATAGATAGGAAACTTTCCTCTCCCAAAAGAAGTTTCATTTATGTACAAATCATGAAAATAAGATATGGAACTCTTCTGGACAACTACAATCTCCTTTGACAGTTGTCTTATCTAGAGCACAGATGTTGCCACTTAACCATGAATGTTGGCTGACCTGCCCAAATCTCAGTGAAAAACAGTTGTAACAAGAAGGTTTCTCTGCAAATGGTTATGCAAACAGGAATCTTCATTTCATGTTCATGCTAAAGTATACCCTCTGCAATGCATTCAAAAGCACTACTATTTTTTTTTTTAAGGCTCAGAAGTACGTGTACTGAAATCACAACTAAATGCTTACTATACTGATGAGGGTATAGATTATACCCAAAACAGTATTAACAACTAAATGAAGATGTAGATTATTCTTTCAGATTTCAAATTACATTGCAAAAAAACCAGGAAACTGGTATTTAGCTCTGTTTTTTTCATTAAGTGAAGCGGGTAACATATTCTATCTACTGTTCTCCTTAGACGCATACACAATGTAATATAATCTTGGGGCAAAAATGGTAGGGAAGGAATAGGCCTGTCTGAAGAGTAGTTCTGCTGCTCAGAAGGGCAGGAAAAGCATGTAAGGCCAAAGGAAAGCTATGGTAGCAGGTCACCAGACGGTGAACACTCATCATAGAGAGATCATCTAAGCCAGTACAATGTGCAACTTATCCATCCTCCTCATAACATTGTCATCTTTGACAATGATGGACTTATGAGTAGTGTGGATTCCTCTTGGCTAGACCATGAAAACAAGTATGTTCTGGTCCTTTGAAGTGTTACATGCAGAATTCCAGTTTACCTTTAAATAGTCACATTATAGCTGTTATAGCTACAACAAGGGGCTGGAAAACGACTGAAGCCAACTGGCATGAAAATCAGTTCGCTACTTCCTTGGGATAATGCAATCTTTTTAGGGAGAGATGTGAGAAAGCTACTGGCCATCTCCTCATTCCTTTATTTTACAGGAATTTGCTTTATGGGTGGGGTTGAATCTTTTTTTCAGAAGAGACATGATTTGGTATTTTCCTAAAGAAAAAAACAAACCCACACCAGTTGCTGAAAGCTTCCAGACTCCTGATAAGAACAGGAGATAAATCTCAAGAGAGCTTAAGAACAAGAATAAGGATTGTAACTTACCCCATTGTGTCTTTTTGTCTATGCATACACACAAATGCATACAAACATAATTAAGGGGTTGCCAAAAGTTCTAATGAATCCCTTTTAAGGTGGCACACACAGAATGGCCATGATAACATGCCTATCTTGTTTTCTTTGTATGGCTGGGATCACAGTTGTTTGATATGTTTTGCAAAAGGTATCCAAGGTCTGACTTACCACTTTTTCAACTCCTCTAGAAGGCTATAACATTAGTTTTAACTTCCACAACTTCACCAACATACATTTGGATGACATTAGGCACTACATATTAACTAAACATTAAAACGATGTTACAAATATGAAACACCTAAGGTACTGAGATTTAAAAGCCTATTGCAAAATGAATCCATGATGATTGGATTTTAATGTACTAATAATTCTTACCCTATTAAAACACAGTGTTGCATCAGTTTTACAGCACAGAATGGCATTATCCTACCCATAATTAAACAGTACTACTGTAACCTTTTTTAAACTCGACTATGCGAGTTTCTGCTAGAGGGTCAGTGCTTTTACATGACAAGTGTATTACAAGGAAAAATGCTATCAATTTATTTCTGAATTTTGATAATTAAAGCCACTATTTATGTATGCTGCATATGTATGCTATGTCATGTTATTTATAAAGGTAGGTCTTTGGAAATCCAGTACAATTGTTTTCTTTCATCATTACAGAAGTCACTTCTTTGTAATTGCAAATGAATGCCGGACAAGAACTATTGTTACAGCATCTCAGAAGAATGTAACTAGATTGTGAGCTAAATATAACTTCTCCTAGTTATCAAGTTTTTATGCTTATAATCAAATCTCCATGAACAATTTTTGCTTTTTCTAAAAAGTATATGGCCAGATAATGCAGCTGTGAGTAAGAAGTTACTGTGGTAACTGAAAATATACATAGTTTGACTACAATATGGCTCATATACATGTAAGTAGGTGTTCATTAACAATGTACAAAGACCATTTAAGAAAATTTTGTCCCAGAGAAAATTCAAATTTGAGCAGTCATAATATTCTGGGTCATGGCTGAAGAAAATCTTCCGTGCTTTACAGAGCACATGCATATATTGTGCCTGGTTCTAAACAAGCTACTGTCCTGTCCTCCTTTCAGTAACTGTTACCATTCATTATGAACTATGCTATTTTGCAGAATCAGAACATGATTTAGAAATATTTGTAAAGAAAATATGTAAAGAAAACAGTTTCAATTTCTAGAAGTCAAGTTCCTTTCTATTCTCACCTCAGAGAAAAGAATTGGGAAAGAAAATAAATAGCTTTCTCTTCCTAGGTAGGAAAAGAAAAGAAATAGGTGGAGCAAATACATCAGAAACTATACTCTTTACAATTTGTGGGATTTTCCTCATGATGTTGCATTCCTATACATGACTTCTGATGGACAAAAGTACAATGTATTTACTGTTTAAGAAAAACACGGGAAGGGATCTTAAATTATATTCCTTCGGATGTGAAGCTAATAATCTATTTCTTGGCAAATTCTGGTGCACTACCCTTACATCAGTTCCTAGTTGTTCCAGCCTAGTAGTACATTAATCTTCTGTCTCTCCTAGACACTAGTGGCTTGTAAAAAATGAGTTCACATTTTGAACAAACATTTCTCTGGCACATTTCTGGCACCTTTCTGGGAATATTCAGAGCCTAGTCACCAAAAAGACATGAATAAAAGTGAATTTTCTCTCTTAAAAAATCACAAGTAATGCTGAAGCCATATGCCAGAGGCTGTAATGCTTTCGTTGCCGGCACAGGCCAAGTTTGCTCTTTATAATTCAAAACGCAACACGGGAAAAAAAAAGGCATGAGAAGTTTGGAGTGCAAATATTCTTTGGTTTACTCATTAAAACAAAAGGACACAGCAAACAGCAAAACCACTGGCAATTAAATAAACAGCAAATTCTTTATATGCCTCCTAACAAAAAGTCTTCAGGTGTTTGAAATGTATGTGTGTAACTTCATGCTTTTAAGTACGTTACAGTGTCTAGAAAAGTCACATTTTTTTATCCCCAAGGCAAGGCAGGAAGAAGATGAGGGAGGAAAAGAAGGGTGAAAGGTAGGGGGGGGGGAAAGAAGGAAAAAAAATTATTCGAGATGCCATTTATCCATTAGTTAAATAGTACATAACACAATGATAAAACTAATTGCTGTTTCATTGTACACAAAGGAAATTGGCTTGAAATTTATTTTCAGATGATTACGTTTTCTGAATTCACATCATCATACACATCAGCCTAGTGTATAAAATATACCAACTCACACCTTTTCAAAAAGAATTAGGACCTATTAGCAGGATTCTAAATATCTTAAGGAATTGCACAGGTAAGTAAGTCACTATGTTTCACCTTAACATAGGCAGAGTTAAAATTATGTACCGCAAGTGTTTTCTAGGGAATACTTTTCCCCAGTTAGGCTATGTTACTGTAGCTTATTTCTCAAATAATCCCCATATAATCAAAGGAAGCAAGCATCTGTGCGGGTCTATAAGGATCTATACTTGGTAGCCTTGCAGACAGGAAGTTTTCAGCACTGAGCTAGAGGTGAACAAGCCCGTTAAGACTACGTGACAGCATCACTGATATTATTTAAAACTGAATGCTTCATAAGGGCAACATTAGGAAGCTGTGATCTGTGCAGAGAGCATAGAAGACTATAAATGAATCAAATATATATTTTACAAATAAGTCAAAGAAATTATAGAGTGTACCATCACCATGATAGCCTGTTACTAATATTACTGGACTCTGATAGTTTAGAAATAATTCTGTAAATGTATGAAAGATTTGGATTGTCTGACAGCATATTATTTTGTTTTGTATATCTATCTTGCAAGACTCTTACTCTACTTGGACCGTTCTGTTTTACTGTCTTTATCCAGCTGTTTCCGTAGGCAAAGCACAGTAAAAAAAGTCATGTGCAGTCTTTCTTCCAGGTGGACTGTGAATAGCAACAGATAGCTCATAATAAGGAATGAAATTAATAAAGATATTTTGGAAACATTTGTCATAATGTAAAAAATTTTTTTTTGCATGCTCCCTTATTCCTTCATAAATCAACAGTGTTCCATCTACAAATAATGCATAGGCAGTCAACTTTAATACAAGTACTTATATGTTCCCCTCATCTAGCATTTTGTTGACACCATCACAAAGTTTCTGCAAATGGAGTTTATAAGGTCCAAAGGGATTGTACAAGGCAGCCAAAAATTCACAATCAGAGAAGTGATCAAACACATTGTTGACACGTCCATGTGACTTTGCAGTTAGGTGACGCTGAATGATTTCATGAAGTAGCTCTCTACAATCATTTAACAGTTTGGACAAAAAATTCCTGTCAAAGGTATAATCCACCTGATGGAAACTGACCACGGTCTTAGCCAGCTGATGAACTTTCTTCTTGAATTTCTCCATCAACGCTATTTCATCTTGATTAAATTGGTTGTTCCTGTAGAGAATTGCCAATTTGAGGACTATTTTAATGAGGTTTTTGATGATCTTCTCTGCTTCCTTTTTATTTTGTGTATATTCCTTTGTCACTCTGTAGAGCTCATCTAAAACATCACTGCTTGTATCATCGATCAAAGTAGTTGCTATTGATTTGGACACCATTTTTCCAAGGATTTTTTTCTGGGCCTGAATGGCCAGACTTTTGGAGTTGAAGACATCTGTGGCCACTGGGGAAAAAAAGAAGTATGCAGTCAATACTTTGTAAAAGACATGCTATGGACAGCAAGTTAAGGAGTATTTCCCTGTCTATCCATTCATGTTAGTCCTACTAACTGCCACAAAAATAATGCAAACTTATGTGTGTAGTTGCAGAAAAACCCATCTTTTCAATCCCTAAAACTCTGTTGTCTTCAGGTTTACATTCTTTTAGATTGTTTTATTTTTGAGAAAACACAAGATGAGATAGAACTTGCTCAAAAATGGTTTAAAATATCTCTCTATATATGGATTGATGGGATTTCAAATTGAGGCAATAAACCTGCCCTATTTGATCAGATGAGTCGTAAGTCTGATCTGATTCTCATATTCATAATGAAATCTGAAACCACGACTATGCCAATGTCGTGACAATTACCACTAATACTCAGTTAGAGATAGTAATTCAGTGAATTGACTATTGTGAAACATTTTCCTGATTAGCATTTTACATGATCAGTGAATTCACATCCCACACATATTATATTTTTACATACATATTTTATATATACAAACACAAAGATCCTTTGTCAGCAAACAATACTGAGATTCTCTGCGTGCAATCTGAAGGTGCTAGTTTTCAGAAGGAAAGCAAGTATAGACTAACACTTCTATGTCCTATACTTAATGCAGAAATAGCCAAAAATGAACAGTCTAGGGATTGCCGTAACACTTGCTAGCATAACGTTATAAAGAAATCCTTCTGTGACCAATGAAGTAGATCCTACAACAGATTCCCACCTCCAAAACTATGCTTGCTTGCACAAATATACGCAATGACTGGTTTGTAATTTCTTCAGACAAATACCCGAAACATTCTTTCAGAGACTTGTTTTGTGAAATGTTACTGCTCACGTTCTGTTGCCAGTGACAATTATTTACAGCACATTCCCTTTGCAGCACCTTCTCCACTAAGTCATACGTGAATTCATATTTCCAGGTTGAATAGTCTGGGGGACAGCTGCCTTTACGCTGCAGCTTTCCTGGAGTCTCAGACAGGCTGAAGGAAAGCTTCATTTGTTTAATTTACTTCACATATGGAAGGTTTGCTTTGCAAACACAGGGCCTCGAAACATTTTTTGTTTTTTTTTTTTTTTTATGAAAACATAAACTCTGCAGATGCCAAACTCTAAGTCCCTGAATTTGGAAAACTGTTTGTATTTGGGCAGCTGGGTGTGTTCAGACGCAGGGTGCCTCTGGGGTTCCAGCAAATAGAGGAACTTGTCCTTTAGGACACACGAGACACAAATCTGTATTTTTTCTTCAACAGTACCTTTGAGAAACTTAGTTACAAGCTTCTTTTTTGTCATCTTGGAAACTTTCAAGCAGGTTTGTTTCTTAACACTTTCAGTGCATACCTGTATTTGTTTTGAAGCATGAAGCATTTGAGCACATCTTTTAAAATCTTTACTACATGAGGGCACTCAAAACCCAAAGAACCCATTGTTAACTATCTTGGGCAAAGCACTCAAGATCACAAGACAGACATGTCTCTCCACCACAACGATACAGGAAGACGTTAAATATGTTAAGCAGTCAATCTGAATTGAAAATATTTGATTCACTTTTTGTGGTTTTAAATTTAAAACTGCAACTGTTACGATTCAAATAAAACTAATCAAAGCATTTCAAAGGGTGGCCAATACTAGAACCCAAGAGCCAGTGCTTTACAAAGATCTACAGATGAAAGATAGCTTTCTTCCTCCAAAACAGGAATATCAATTGTTCTTTCATAACTTTTATTTTTTAAAGCCTTCCAATTTACTAATTGTTCATGATGTCTTCTTTCTGGTACTCCACAAAGATATACAGATGTTCGTACTAATAGCAGTCGCTGTTTCAAAGTATATTCCATAAATTTGCAGAGAAAAACCCCCACAATCAATACATACGTATTTTAAAATGTTCTCTCCCAGGATGCTGTAGGTATTCTCGTAAAATGCTAACTCTATCACACAGAATGCTCCACTGTAACTGAAAAGAAATCCATACAGCCTGCGTCCAGCCAGTCACACACTCAGGTATGGTTCTAACAATTTACACGTAACAACCTGCAACGTATCAATTTCAAGAAGCTGAAAACATGGCAGTTTTCTAAAAATTTTACAGTTTTTCAACAAAAAAACTCTTACATTCTGCAACTTAACATTTGACAAAATGGAGCTTGACGTGTAATTACTATTGCTAAGCAAAACAGGAATTGCTCACTTACAAGAGGTGTTAAAATCTTAATGACATTTCTCTAAAAACCGTCCAAGTTTTGGGACTACCCAGCACAACCTATTTTCTATCTACTTTGCAATACACCAGAAGCCAGCTTCATTTTCCCTGTGTTATTACATGGGTTCTAATGTAATTGTTAAATACGTAAATCTCATACTTCAGTCAATCCAAAAAGGAACTTACAAACTGTTTGTATTTTATAATCAGAATTTTTCCTCATTACCAATGGCTGAAAGACGTAAAATGTATTTTACAGTCAATTGCTTAAATAAAACTGAGTTTAAGCAGTAAGATTATAGAGCTCCTTCAGACCGAACATACATACTTCCTTAAAAAACAGTAAAATTATTACTTACTTGTTCATCAAAAGGACTTGCAATTGTTAATGCTGACAGCAGAAAAAGAGAGAAAATACCCGAGGTGAAGACTGGCCTGAGGGTTATTTACTGTGCTAAATCCAGCGCACACTTTATCACGTGCTTTGAAACACTGTCAGAAGCTATCACAGAGTGAACGTGGGTTTCTCCCCCTCACCGTAACAGCAGCTCTTCTCAGCTACCTTTCTCTCCTGCCTGCAGAGCTTCATTTTGCTTTGGCACCTCAGAATGCAAAAATACATCGCAGTGGTTTCACTTCCTTGAAAAAAGAGCTGAAAGGAAATTGCACCGCTGAGCAAGCAGTGCAACACCAGTAGCCGTTACTGCTAACTGACAACTGGAACAATTAGCAGAAAGGGAGGGAGAAGAAAGGTCCTGTGACTTGAAAGGGCAGGGGACGTGTCAAGAAGAGGTTAAAACATTAACCTGGTATCTGCAAATGCAGATACTCATGTGTGCCGGAGTTGCTTGATGCCAGGGGCGGCCGCCGGCTGCACGCGTCACCAGCCCCCCGTTCCCCGTGTGAGGACAGCCGAGCACCCCCTTCCAAATCTCGGACTACAATTTCAGACGCGAGCACCTAAAAATAACCCACATTTAGACAACTACTTAAAGCAGCCTCATTTTCTTAGGGTTGATTGTGTGTAGTCACCTTTTAAGAGTGATTACAGTAGGTGGCCAGGATGTACAAATCTCTGGCCACACCTACTGTATTTGCAGGTCCCATCCTTGCACATTGAGCTGAAATAGTGCCATTTCTCTGGTGGCCTGCAGTAGGCCCAGAATTTGGGCAGGTAATCCCGCTAATCTTAAGCATCTCACAGACAGTTTTCCCTCATGACTGCTCTTTATGGCTCCTATTTCTTTCCTGTGCAGTTTTACACTTCATTATGTCAAAGTGTGTCATCAAAAAATACCCCTTTGAAATCAATGGGATGTAATTTTCTGTACAATCTATACAAATAAACATGATTATGTGCAGTAGAGGAGAGCAGTCCGAGGGGAAAGGCTCTCAGGAGGATTTCCTGCCTCCGTTACTTTGAAATTCACGGGATCTTAGGGATAATGGCGACATCTGCAAAGTCTTCTAATTTATGATTTAGAGGAGCAAAAAAGTCACTAGAGACTGCCTCCTGTGAAAGTTGGGAGCTTATTAATTATGAAACATCTTAATTTTCACAACCAACAGTATGTGTGTTTAACATCAGTATTTTGTGTGTTAAGCTCAATAAATATTGGACATGTAGCATTCTGGATGTGTTTTCCCAAAAATACTTCACCTTACACATTTTCCTTAAAACTGTGGTGGAAGTATAAACTGTCGGTGAAAATTTAGAGTTGTGGGTTAATTAGCTCTCAGGAGACTGGTATAAAAGTACAGGAAGGCTACTACTTATGGCTGCGATGCTGACTTTTCCCTGCCATGGAAGCTAGTACACCTCCCTCCGTAATGTGGCAAATGCCTATTACCAAATACCCTATTTCTCAACTCTATTTAAAAAAAAAAAAAAAAAAGTATTTGGGGGAAAAAAAAAGTTGAATCAGATTATTTCACTGCCTTAAATCAAAGCAGAATGTTTTTTTCCACAAGATAACAGTTGATGGTAGATTCAATGTCACTTGCAGTTGAGTGTATTCAATCTCATGTACATTGACAATGAATACTTCAGTCACTGAGTATTTTTAAACTTCTTGTAATAAAGAAGGACCAGAAAAAAAGCATCCAGTAAAAACTTCCAGTGAACCACGTTAAATTCCATGGGCAAATCAAGAGTTGAGCTTTCTGACATGAGCTGCGTTTCTAGCATACATACTCGGTATGTTGACACAACGGTCCCAGCAGAAGAGAAAATGTGACTGTGAAGCCATTAATAACAACACTGCTGCGTGAGACCCAGTTCTCATTTTAGTGATTGGCATACTGTATACTGCACTAGTACCTGGTGAGCGCAAGGTCCAAAAATGACGGGGGGTTTTGGGCAAGGCACAAAGAACGCTTACATGGGATTAGGACGAAAGAGACAGCTCCGACTGAGCGCTTCGGGCAGTATTTAAAAGACTCTATCACATAGCTTTGAGAAATGTGGCAACCTGTTTCCTGCCAAGCATCCTGTGTGGACGAGTGCGTTTGCCTCTCTACAGACTGCGGGTGAGAGCGACAGACAAAAGCCCACGCAAGCCCTACGAATCGCATGTTCAGTCAGACTCCTGGCGTGAGAGAGCATCATTTCCCTGGAGGGAGGCTACTTGAAATCAAGCGGGATTGACAGCACTACGCTCTCTGAGTGTATGTGACCGTGAGTCATGCACCTCCAAAATCAGGAGATCACCTAGATATCAAGGGATAAAAAAATTACTTAAGTTTTACTTTTTCTTGTGCCTTCTGCTTTCTGGGTCTTTACAGGGCTACCCTTGTTTTCAGGAATGATAAAGGCCAGAAACATTAAAAAAATAAATAGACTGAGGTGTATAAATATATGACTTCATGTATAAACACATGACTTCAGTAAGGTAAAGCTCCAACGGTGATAAACTGCAAGAGCTAGCATCAGTGAACGAACAAGTCCTGAAGTACAGAACAGGCAGAAATAGAGTCATAAACCTGTTACCAGGGCTGTAACAATTTTCACAATGTACTTACTACGTGACGGTAAGATTAAAAAATGAGTGGTAGGACACAGACTATTAATTCTTCAGATATGAATACGGTAAGCTGATTTTTCTAGCTGCCACCATGATTTATAGCTGCTTCTTAATAACCATCTGAGCGAGTGAGTCACGGTTTCAAAGAACGTTTTTTGGTGGTGTTCTTTTTTTTTTTTAAACAGAAGAGTCAGTGTTTTGATTATTACCTAAGTGCTTCAAAGTTTCCTGGGTGAAAGGCGTGTTAAATTTAAACTTCTTAAAAGCACGGATAAAGTCCTTTCAATGTAGAAATCATTCCAAAAACGCAGCAGTCCCCAGATGGCCCCTTCAGCATATTGGCCGGTCTCTGCGTTCGCAAGCGTTTGTTCACTCGCTGGCTTTTCAAAAGCTGATGAAAACTGAAGCCTGTACCAGACATGCAAGACCAGACAGCGCTCTGACAGCTTTCTCTCTTCAACCTCAGACACTGGGACTGCAACTTCTAAGCTGATGGCAGGGGTGAGAAGAGACCAGGGCAGCCACAGAGTTTATTGAGAAAAGGACTGCAACAGGGCAGATAGCTTGGGCAAGCACCATCAGGCAGTGGAAAACCCAGAGGGCAAATGGCTAAGTGCAGAAGGAGGGAGGCGGGGGGGAAACACCCAAACAAGGGCCCTATACAGTACTTATTTCTTCCACATACGTCTCTACTTTTTTGATTCAGGTACACAAGGTCCTTATTTGAAGAGTAAATATTTTATTTGGCACCTTGTTTTTAAAAAGTTAGATTTATATAGGAATATAATTTTTAACTAGAAAACAGTTTAAACTAAAATTTTCAATGCATACAAAGCATTCGTTCATACAGGTAAGTAACCTTTGCCTACAGTTCTCTTAATAGGTACAGTAAATTGTACTAAATTCTCACTCACCATAATCTTTACCAAGTGAGCATTCTATGAGAATGTTAATTAGTCAAGCAAAGTGTACTAATTTTAACATTCACACTGGAAGACCTTCAAAAGAAAAAATACCCAATCTGAAGCCAAGTCTAATACATAGCAAATATTGCATGAGCAGACTTACTGGATTTGGAAGTCAGCTCTGAGGCTGCAAGTCACTCTGAAGCAACAGTTAATCAAGCAATTTTGGAAAAAAATCTGGCTAATCAAGCATTTTTTGAAACATACAGTATGTCTAATCTGCATACTCATACTGAAAGTAAGCATACATTTTTTTTTTGCAGGAATACAGGAAAGATAAAAGAAAAGCTAGCAAACAGCATTGGGAACACCTTTTTTCACTCAATAAAGTGCTGAAGAAGTCATTGTCAATAGGTTTGCAAAATGCATACGATATTGTTATATGCTTCCTGATTTTGCTATTTAATTCTAGCCTTAGTGTACTAACATGTCCAAAATTTGACCAACAGCAAAAGATGACCCACTTTCTAGCTGCAAAACCAAAAACAAACTATGAAAAAACAGAAAACAAAATACTTTTTTGATCAAGGGGTGAGAAGAATTGCCAAAAAAAGCACCTGGAGGTTAAGGCTGGGTAGTGTGGCAAGGAAAGATGCTATTTCCAACAAGAATGTATGTACAGAGTTTTGCAGTCCCATGAGAGCAGACTATGCCAACAAGTTATTCTGGTTTTACATGCCTGTGCTTCCCACAGCCACCCTGTGCATCACATGATACATACACTGCAGTTGAGTTAGAAATTTAAAAAGCCTTCTTAAAAGCCCTTTTTGCTAGAGCCTCTGCATGTATTTTAATTAACAGTGCAGCTTTAATACGAAAAAAAAAAATCAGATTAACTTCCGATGACTGCTCTTAGAGAAACATATTTTAAAATATGTTGGATATTAAACAGAGAAAATGACAGTCACACAGAGTAGGGTCATGAACTTAATTTGGTATTTCACTCCTTTGCCACCATTTGTTATCCTTGCTGGAATGTAACAACAGGTGCTGTGGTATTAAATATTCTGCCTGTATATTTCAGCTGTTGGCGATCTCAACGCTATATCATGTTCCTCTGTATCTACCAGGTGTCCATGCACACTCAACAGTAATACTGCACAAATCTTCTCATAGGAAATAAAGTGTATCTTAGGTCATTCCTTCCGATCAAGCAAATGCAACGCAGATACTGTATTTTTTTGTCCAGCCTTACAAACACGTACCAAACTGCAGCAAGGCAACAGTGCCAAGCTGCCTAACCCAAGTGGCACTTCCAATAAAATAATCTGTCCATTACAATTGAATGTTTTACCAAAAGCTGAAGTTTAAAAAGAGGTATCTAGTTGCTCTTACAGCTATCCTGGCAAAAGGAATGTCTCCTCACAAAAAAAACTTAGCTGTAGGCACAGGACCTAGAGTAGAACAGAAGAGCTTCTGGCTTGAATGCAGAAAGCGCTGAGACCAGCAGCCCGGAGGAACTTTCATGCATTGGAGAGACCTAAATTTGACATGGGGGTGGCGGGGGAAGTTAAGAGGAAGTTTAAGATACATGTGGCAAAAATACAGTGAACTG
The DNA here is from genome assembly GCF_000690835.1 of Fulmarus glacialis. Taxonomy (NCBI): domain Eukaryota; kingdom Metazoa; phylum Chordata; class Aves; order Procellariiformes; family Procellariidae; genus Fulmarus; species Fulmarus glacialis. The sequence continues at coordinate 39,159 of NW_009223717.1, read as the reverse complement.
GAAGGCCGAGACAAGATGGCAATCTGGCATGAGAGGAACAAGGAACTTAATTACTAGTACAAGGTAGCAACCTGGCTGTCAAAATGCAAAGGGCATATATTTTGAATAGCATGTAAAGAAAGCCACAGCAGAGGCTTCAGAGACTTTAAATGACAGGAAGGTTTGTGAGTGATCTTACAATGGCTTTGAAAGTAGTTAATAATGTTTTTCCTGTATTTCTAGTTCTGGTTCTTTGCTCTTCTCAATGTCGATCCATATGCCACCCTGTCTGTTTCTTGCAGACAGAACAGGAGTCCCTCTGTATCTCTCTTTCAGTGTAATGTTGAGAAGGCTGAATTGCTAGCTTGCACTTCGTTTATATGTATTTCTCTTGCATCTTCTACTGGTTGCCCTGAGAAACTAAATGACACCTTCCCCACACACATAATCACAGGTACCATGAATGATTGGTGCGGAAGAACAGACAAAGCATATATTCTATGTACAATGTATATTCTATATATAATTTGATTTCTGTCTTCTCCTTTCTAAAGAAACTTCTGAGGCACTGAAGATTGCCACAGCTACAGGCCAGATATAGAAAAAACACAGTAGTGATTCCCTACTGTGGGCACTCAGTTCTCAGGTGCCTGGTTAGTATATCCTTTATTCAGTATCAGTGCTGAAATGCAGATTATAAAACACAAGAAAATATGCCATCTAAGAATTTTACTTATCAAATACTGGCTGTTCTTTAGGCCTGGAACACTAGTGACACCCTTCATCTCTTTTGCAGTTTTTAATTTTTCACTACCTGTTTTCCTGTTTTATGGCACGGAGGGCAAGTTTTCTGGCATTAAATGCATGGCTGTACATAGAATATATGCTTTGTTTACTCTTCTGCACCAATCATTCATGGTACCTGGTGGCCATAGTGGTCTTTTCCATTGCCACTGCTAACACGCATTTCCCTTACTTTTGTCATCCACAAGGAGCCAAATAAACGAACCCCTCCGTTTTAATTTTTTCTCCTAATATTTAGTAGCCACAGCCTGTTCCTTCTGTATCTGTACTACACTACCACGACTTTCATCCAACCTTCCAGCCACAAACTCAATGGTTCAGAGTGTCTTCTCTCCTTCATTCCCCTACTCCCTTGCTGTCAGTTCAGAACAGGCTTCCCAGGACCCAAATGCACAGTCTATCTTCCAGAGGCTTTGCTTTGACTCCTGTCTGTTTCCACTTGGTTAGCTTTATTCCTGGCATCTCCAAATCAAAACCAATGCTCAAAACAGCTGAAAAAATATGCAAACTATTTCTACACTTACTGGGAAAAAAAAAAACACTTTTAAAATCTTTGACTTAACAGCATCTAAACTCTCAAGCATAAACTAAGATTGTCAAAACACAGGTCCACCTCCCCACATATCTTAAGAGTTTGGTTTTGCTCTCATTAATGTCATTAAATCCTAGTAGAATATAAAGCATAAGAGAAAAATTAGGACTTTAACACTGTTAGCTACTTCTTCTGTAAAATGAAATCTTCTGGTTAAACATCATGTGTGTGACACTGTCATTTTCTTTTATGTCAGGAAGCAGTATTACTTGGATACAGAACTTTGATACCTAGCAAAGCACTAGCAATTCTGTTTATTTTTAGATGTTGCAAATATATTTACTGACTAAAACTAGACAGTCTCCAGAGGTCCCTTTCAGCCTCAACTCTTCTGTGATTCTGTAAAACCTGCATCTATTTTGTAGTCCACTCCTCTGGGCAAGGCATAGGAGATTGAGTGCACTGTTTTTTACAGCTGTTGACTACTGTAGAATTTAAATGTCAAGCTTCTTTACTTTGCACTAGCATCAAATGGTATTTTTAAGTAGGCGATGAACAGCACTGATCAGCTATGAAGGGATACCCACCACCCGGAAAGGTTGTTGTAGCTTGAGATTTTCAGGATTATTACCCAAAATGTTAAGAAGGAGGGAATGCAAATTTGAACCCAGAGAAGGAAAGGCCTCAGGTGGTGAAAATAAACACCATCAATCTAAATTTCGTATTAGTTATATTATGTTTTTGCACGGAAATAAAAATGTTAACAATTTCTCTTCACCTCACTGTGATACTGCTACCCTCTCCTCCCATACTGCACGGCATGACGTACAAGCCACAACAAACTGATCAACATCTACATCCACCATCTCTTTCAATTGATTATAATACCAACTGTTCGTTCAAAGAAAGGTTAGTTTAAACATACATCCAGGACAATGATGTCTTGCACCACAGATTTCTAAATCTCTAATTTCCAGCATTGAGGACAAGGCTGTGAGCTTGGTGAAGACATCTTATCGCAGATGTAGACACCAGAGCCAAACTTTACTCTTATCCCTTCCTGAAGTATCCACTATTTCTGTTCGTAGCTGCTCAAATTCTTGATTCATTGTTTCAAGTTCTTTGTTGGTTTCTGAAGTAAAGTCTAAGACACAATTTCTCAGTGAGTATTTTTAATATAAGTGTTTTTAAGTGAACAGAAACATTCATTCATTTTCTCTTTTGCAAGTAGGAAAAAATAGCCCTTGGAATCAGTAGCTGAAATATTCACCAGTGTCTTTTACTTGCTTTTGCTAATATTAAAACAAAACTTTCTTCTTTGTATAAATAAAACTATCCTTGAGAATAGTTTGGTAAAGCGGACATAGTAAAAGCAAAAACAGATTTCATGAAAGCTTTAAGTTTTAAAACAATGGAATTGTTTTTTTTTCCCAAGTCAAAGTTTCCTGCACACCTTAATGAAGTTAATTAAGTGGAAGCTTGTCTGTGCATGCGCTGATTCAGTGCTTTATTAATTCCTGTATAAAGTGAAATGTAAACATTTTGGGATCAAGACTTGAGGGTATCACATTCTTAGAGGTCCACTGAAATCACAGGTCAGCTACCAATGCCAGAAACCTGCAAGTACTGACCTTCGTAAATACGCAAAATATACCTCAGAATGTGTCCTTGGATTTCAAATTACAAACCTTTCAAGGATAAACGCTCTCAAATAAATGAAATGCTAACTCCCTGCTTTACTGCAATTTATTCTCATTACTGTAAACTTCCAGCAGGAACAGGACTCTCTGCAGACACCCCAATATCTGTATATTGGATCTCAAACTGAAATGTAGTTTCCCCTACTGCTATGCAAAACAGACTCTTTGATCTTCCATTACTGATCTGTACAGTTACAAATATCGATCCTGAATTCAGCAAAAGGTAGGGAAAAATAAATTAGTTTATACAGTGTATATTCAATCCTCTACATTGCTTCTGCTGAAACAGATCTGTGGTAAAGATTTTGGATCCCAAGCTCCCCAGACTGAATCCGCCATGCCATGCAGAGACGCAGGCTCTCTACTTCTCATTGCTAGCCAGTCAAGCGCTAGAAATGAACCACAAAACAAAACTGTGACACAGAATCAACTGATGAAACTGAATCAAACGACACCCCAACTCAGGCAGGGAATCTTATGAAGAAATCAACATTTATGGGAAAACATCCCAAGAGGACGAATGTAGAATGAAACTCTCAAAGGACAGGTTTCCCAGTTTCCCTCCTCCTTGCTCAAAACAAGACTGTGCCCAACTGACAGCAGATTTAAGGGTTGTGCTTTTGCTGACGTTACGGTTAAAAGAACCAAGTTGCTGGCAGTTTCATTGGCATCGCTAATCCCACAGAGTATCCCGTTCAGTAGTCATGATGGAGATCCACAAAAGAAAAAGCGTACACCTACCATTAAAAAACACAAGCAACTTGGCAAATCTACTGATGCAGACAGAGAAAACATTAATACGTCACTTCCAGATTTCCAACAGTACAAAAAGAAATTAACATCAATATGTATGAGACTAACATTCAGATTGGTGCTATTTATTAATGCAGAAACAGTCAGTTTAAGCACTCGAATTTTTTATGAAGTCATATACAGCAACTATTACTATTAACAGTACTACTAGTGGATACTGGATCTACAAAGTATCTACCCAATAAGCAAACATGAAAAATTAATCCTTAAACACGAAAAAAAGTAATTTTGGCTTTAAAGCCATTATGAAATAGATGAAACTATTTTTAGCCTACTACTTCTTCTATTGAGCATGATGTACGCAAAAAGAAAAACAGAAGTTGTTTCATAAAGTAGCATAAAAATCAGTAGCTCTTTCACACCTCTTTATGAAATGCTCTCCTCTTACCACATTTTGTAATGTAATTGTAACAAAAAAAACAGTCCAGAAGTTGAAATAACACCTGCAATATAGTTTTCATTTGCTTTATTTATTACCCAAATGTGTTTATAGAGACTCTAAACATCCGAGGAGAGAGGGTGGAGGGGAAGCAATTTGCTTCTCAAAAAGCAGGATTTAAGAACCCTTGTGAAACTGTCACATTTAACAGAAGATTTGACAAAATGATAAATCGTTACCGATGAAAGGAATGATGTGTGCTTTTGAATAAAAGTTACAAATTACAATTAGTATTTGAGTGTTACATTTTCCTTATGTTATCCCTGGCACATGTGTTACAAAATACGCATAATTCTAAGAAGCCATTCATTTAGCCTGTTGCTATACTTGGAAATAATACTGATAAAGAATACAGCCTTTCTGAATGTAGGTGCAAGGCCCTTCCCTTACCCAGATACTTTTGATTCTCCGGAGATTCACTGACTTTTGCTCCCTCATCTCTAACCTCTGTCTCATTTATGACAGTGCATAGTTTGCAAATTCCTCAAAGAAAATAACCCAAGGGTCTAAGAAGTACTATAATATATAAATATATAATAAATGCTGTCATCAATAGATAAATGGAAGGAAGAAGGGGAAACTAAGTCTCTGGTATAACAATCAATTCTGTAAGATGGAAAAGACTGTTAGAATTTGAAAACAAAGTACTGTCTTCCCATATGCGGAGTATTTTGTCCAGTTTTGGGCTCCCCAGTACCTCTCCAAAAAAGGAGCTGACAATACCTGAAGCAAGTCCAGCAGACAGCCACCAAGATGGTTAGGGAGCTGGAGCGCACGATACAGAGGACAGGCTGAGAGTGCTAGGTTTGTTCACCCTGGAGACTAATAGCGGACCTAACTGATACATCTAACTTGTTACTGAATAGCTACAGAGAAGAAAGAGCCAGGCTCCTTCTGAGGATACACAGCAAAAGAGCAAGGGGCAACAGACACAAGCAGCAGCTAGTGGAATTCTCATTAGGAATGACCACCTTCATAGCAAGGGTGGTCAAATACTGGAATACGTTGCTTGAGAAGTTGTGGGATCACCGCTCTCTAAGACATTATCAACTTGACTGGAAAAAGCCTAAGCAACCTCATCTAAATTTGAATTTGGATCCAACTTTAAAGCTGGCTCTGCCTCGAGTGGAAAGTTGTGCCCGATGACCTCCAGAAGTTCCCTGCAGCCTCAGTTAATCTATGATTCTCTCTATTGACCAGATAGCTCCAGAGACTGTATCTTACTTGAAATTAAACACCTGAGTCTTGCAGTTCGCTGTGGATTAAAAGATTTGATTGTATAATTATATTAGTGGAATTTTCTCAAAGCAATTTAGCATTCAACCCAACAATTGCAGCTAAATGATTAACCTGTTAAGAGTTTCAGTGATTCTCTGAAGTAACCTACCAGCTACAGCTAGTGCTTATCCCATGGCCTCTCCTCAAATTACCACTTAGCTTCCTCATCTGCTCCAACTACGCAAGGGAGAGGTTGCTAAATATGTGGGGTACGAAGTGTTCAGCAGAAGACAACTACTCCATATGGACTTCCAAACGTGGCATACAACAAAAAACATCAGTTCAACCCATTCAATTCTGAGCCTGTAGAAGCAGCAATGAGAGTGGCCACCTAATCCATTCACAGATAGGTTATCTTAAAGGTTACCCTGATTTGGCCAGGAAAATAAAACCAACCATTCTTTCTATTTTTGAGGGGAGAGATGCAGAGCTGCTTCCAGAGTCTTACGGTTTAACAGCCTTAAGTCAGTGCTCTTACCAAGAGATTCAAGTGCCCACATCTAGATGGAGCTGCAGCAAGCTGTACTACAAACCATGGCAGTTGTATTCCTGTCCTCAAAGCCCTTTATCCGTTTCCTGTATCCTGCTTCATTAAACATAGAATCCTCCAAAAATACATTAAAAAAATCTAGCAGTTCTGGCTTCCCCGTGTACCGTGGTCTTATTTCCTCCAAATTTCCCATTGCTTCTTCTTCATTAAGGTGTTAGCTTCTTGCTTTTCCTTCCACTCCCACTATTTGCACCTCTGGCAATGCTTTCCCCATGCATATGTGATATAGTATTACAGCGTCCAGTTAGTAATAATTCTTTCTTTCTAACTTCTCATAAGCTTACTTCCTTTTTCCATTCTTTCCTGTACTAAAATGATGTATTTTGCCTTTAGCTTGTCCTATTAATCTTGAATTCTAATAATCTATAGAAGGGATTACATGAAATGCCAAATTGTTAGGCTCTGCTTTATAGAGCTGTGTACATGATATGTATTGACCCCAGTAATCTTTTAATTCTCTTCATTGGCAGTAGGCAAGTTATCCGTGGAATAAAAAAATCCTCAAATTGACTAATCCAGATCTCTGACACATCCATTGGGGCAAGATGATTCTTCCTGCTCCTGAACAGAACTCTTCAGACTACTCTGAACAAAAAGCTCCTCTTTCACTGGCCTTAATGTTTTATGGAGATTGTTGTTTTGACAAGGGAGGGTAGGTAAAGAGCAGGTGAAACAAAGGAAGCCCACATTTTGTAGTCTTCAGAGTGAGAGCAGGAGGTGAGTCTAACATGTGAGAGTAAGTCCTAATGGTCTGTGCTGCTTTCCTGTGGCTTCGTACTGGAAAAATTAGCTCCACAAAAGAGAAGGAGACAATCTCTAACTTTGGCAGCTGTCAAAGCTACCACAATTCAGATAAAACCATTCAGATTTGGGTTCGGAAGTGGACACTGAGACATGCCATTTCTGTTTAATCTCATAGTTTTCATACAGTTTATTCTAAATATAGAATCATAGAATCATTTTGGTTGGAAAAGACCTTTAAGATCATATCGAGTCCAACCGTAAACCTAACACTGCCAAGTCCCACTAAACCATGTCCCTAAGTGCGACATCCACAGATCTTTTAAATACCTCCAGGGATGGTGACTCAATCACTTCCCTGGGCAGCCTGGTCCAGTGCTTGACAACCCTTTTGAAGTGAAGCATTTTTTCCTAATATCCAATCTAAACCTCCCCTGGCACAACTTGAAGCTGTTTCCTCTCATCCTATCACTTGTTGGGAAAAGAGATCAACACCCACCTCAGTCTGTAACTTCAAAAGTTAATATGAAATGGGACTGTCATCACCTGGTACATGTTGCATTTATGTATGGCTAACGCTCTACTTGCACAGTTTGGATCTTCCCATTCGCTGTCATAAAAGCATAAAAGGTTCTAACAAATGCTGGTTTTGGAGATAGTGGGATGCAGAATCATACATTACAGATGCCCATCGATGTTTTGGATGGAGTAGGTGGCCTGTAGGAGCACAAGAGCAGACAATTTGTTATGTAAATGAACATGATTCTACCCAGGAAAACTGCCACGCAATGAGAATTGACTGCAAAATGTCAAAGCAAATCCATGGCTAGTTACAGGAGGGAGTACTGACTTCTCAAAACAGTGAGTGCTCTGTGATTTTATAATCCCTGTGTCTCTGTTCTGAGCTCTAAAGGGAACAAAACAGGTAAGCTCATTCCTCAGTAATCTCGTTTGAATTAAAAAATGCTAATTGTGTCTAAAAAAGCTCTGAGCATTTGTAGGAATGCAGAGAGATCTCGCTCCCATGAAATGTGGTACCATCGTTTCATAGGCTATGTATTACATTTACTCTGATATCTGTTATTATTTTACTTTTCCTTTGAGACATTAGATTTATCTCCTGTTGTTTTCCAAATATACAACATAAAACCTGCAGAACTGTCGTAGAGCTGAAGTTTTCTGAAGCTTTACATAAATTACTATTTCCTTCTATTGAAGAAATACTATGCAAGGAATCCATTAACACCACAATAATTTTAACTATTTAACATTTAATTGGCATGTATTTAAAAAGGTATATTCATGATATGTATTTTTAATATGACAGTATTAAGAACACTTGCTTCAGATTGCAGAATGGAATTAAGCCAAATAACAGCCTGAAACCATTTGTTACCTTCCTCAACACATGACATGCCACCATGCAACACCAGATTGAAATTATGCCATGCAGTTAAATGCTATAGCCTTTTTCTTGACTTTACCATGCTCTTTGTTTCATCCAACGCAAAAGTAACTACAAGAAAATATGCCAGGGTTATTTATATCATGGCAGTTGTTGGAATCTGTAAATGCAATACAGATTGATGCCATACACGCATCAACACACATACACATGCACACACACTTATTTACCACAGCATTGTGGAACACAGATGAATACAAAGGTTGTTCTAATGTTACTAAGCAGCATGACAGGAGAAAAAAAACCATTTCGTGTTACTGTTCTAATACGGACCACGCAGAGATCAAAGGCAGAAGCTGAAAAGCCCAGATACACTGCTGCATACCCCGTACCCAGCAATTAGTACAAAATACAGTGAAGTAATGATTGTCTTCTAGCAATGTCTTTTTACTCCCAGTTCCTGCTAAAAAAAAAAGATTTGACTTGAGGTCAAAGACTCTACCTTTATTCAGTTAATCATAAAAAAGAAAATCTTCAGGAGTTAGCCATTCAAAATTGACCTTGATTTTGGGTTTCACTGTAACAATGGCCATAGTTCATTTTTACAGTAGTAAAACCTATGGTCTTTGACCTTGTTATGTAGATTTTAAAAAACAATCCATATTAACCCATTAAATCCACTTTTATAGACATCCCGATGTTCTTCAAATACTGCAATTCACTTGTATAAAGTAGCAGGCAGTGAAGTATTGCTCACGTCAGTATCAGATCATTGTCAGAACATACACGATGTTCGATGCTATTAATGTGCCCTCAACCCTCGTTTTCATTCAGGCTGATCTTCCAACACATGGTCTGAGAGTCACGCCTGGAAGCTGCAACTGGATTTCAGAGCTCCTTGTATATCCCTTCCCTTGCTCCTAGCCAGTGATGCTTCCCTGGCCACCTGAGCATCTCTGCCTTAAGGGAAATAGAAAAGTTCTGCCTTTGCTTACAAACAACATTAAAATAACATTTTTCCTGTAGCTTTCTCCTCCTTTCACTTTTTAGCATGTAGCAGATTAACCACTATGCTTTCATCACTAGCTTTGGCCTTAAAATGTACACAATTTGGTAAAGTAACTACTGTATAATTGTCCAAATGTACCCTCTACCCCTTCCATAATCAGTCACAGACCTTTATCTACTAATTCCCCGGCTGGGCCCCATAATTTGTGGGTAAGTCAGAGAGTGACGTTCAGTCTTGCACCTAAAGGAAAAATTAACCATCCCCCTTTGGTAAACCACTTAAAAGATTATATTTCCTCAGTGTAAAAAGCATGAGGCCTAAATTCAATTTGAATTTGTGAAGCATCCATTTTCTTTATGCAAAAAGCAGAGTTTCTTGATGAAATAGAGCTAGTTGAAAGACTCTGAATGCCTGTTTTACGCCTCATACACTGGGCCACTACAAATCCACAGGTATTTGACTGTATTTTTCAGTATTTTGATCAACGATCTTTCATGCCATGTTCAATCAGACTAGGCAAAGTAGTGTAAAAGCTGCAGTTCTACATATTCATCTGTTAATCCCAGTCTTTATTCACATACACACTAAACACCCTTTTCTCATGCATCTTCTAAATTACTCCTTTACAGATGGGAGTATATTACCAGGAATACATTTACAGACCAACTGAAAAACCTTCTCAGTGGTATCTGTACCTCATCTTCCCACAATGGCTACTGATTTTATTTTCCATTCTAACCTATTAAAATCACAGGACAGCAAAACCCAAATATTTTCCCAGCTAAAAATAACTAACCAAAAAGCTACCCTTTCCTTCCTGTCTCAGCCACCTGCTCCAAATGCTTTTTTCAGCATGAAGATCCTGGCATCTCAAATTGTTTCAAAACAAATGCACAGAAAGGCAAAAATATTTTCAGAGGATTTTAAGAATCTGAATCATCTAAGAAGGTAAGAGGTTTCTTTAAAAAAGAAAATTTACATTTCAAATATGGCCAGCTTGGTAAAATTGTCTGGAGTTTCCTGTATGTAAACCAGAGGATCTTTCACGCTATGGCATGCATGCTGATCTCTCCTGCTGTAAAACTGAGGGAGAATATTCACATATTCATTCACATATTCTCCTTTTCAAACAGTTTCTGTAAGAAATTTTTTTTTCAGTTCTGCTTTTCAGTAAATCTGTCCTACAGAATCTTCTGGGAAAAAAAATAAAAGCTACCTTTTAGTTCATCTGTTCATTCGATGAGAAGAAAGAAGAAAAAGAAAACAGAGAGCATCGTTGTAATTCTTATCAAAACATAGGCTATCATGCTTCATTACTAGGTTCTAGCAGCATTATTAGCATTAAGTTTGATTCAGTCCAGGCTGACTTTTCTGCAAATCAACAAAATACTCTTTTACTCAAGTAAGCAGATAGAGGTCCCTGCTAATGTTATTCTCCAAGCGGAGGAGGTTGTACCGAGTATGAGGGGAAAACCATCTGAAATATTCTGAAATTTTTTTCTTTTCATCAAATACAAAATGCTTAGGTTGCCTTACTCCTTGCTCATCTGTTGTGGTTTTTACATTATTTTTCTGAGCCATACTGGATCTCTGTAAGTTTGAGTGTCCCTAAGGACTATTTGTAACCATGAAACATCAATTCTGTTCTAAGAAATCCAGTGTATAACGCCACTACTGCCCTGTTCCCTCTTCTGTATAAATGCTCTTTTGTATATAGGCACTTTCAGGAAATTGCCCTCCTCCTCCCCCGCTTGCTCCCTACTGTCCTACTCTGGCTCGCACCCCCTCCCAATCAACACTAGTGAATAATCGTATTTTTGTTGGAGCACTTCCAGCTCCTCCACACGTTACACTCTAGAAGCAGTAAATGAAACCCTGTAGCTTTGGCACACTCCACTGAGCCTTAACACACGCACATGCGTGCACGCACACGCATGCATGCACACTCATTCGGACAGGGAAGTAAGCGGCATCAAGCTTATTCCCAAAACAATGACCTTTCACTTCTCCCCCATGCAACTTCCTCTTTTGCTGAAAAATACAGTGCCTCCAAATTAAAAACATCTTCCTCTTTCGATATTCTAGTACCAGTTTTTTTAAACACTATATCTTCCACTTATCAGTATTTCACGTGCAGGTAAATCACCATTGCCGAGACAGATATCCCTGGGTGCCAACGCTTCGGTCATTTCATATCCAGAGAAATCAGCAGGACTTCGGATGATTTTGCCAAGGCATTTTCCCCTCCCCTTTGAACACCCGAAAGCTAAAGTGAGCAGAAACTCTCCTCCGCACTCACAAAAGCGGTGCTGGCGACGCGAGCATGCACGTTTCCTCTCCTGTGAAAACAGTTAAAAAACGTACCTTCCTTGGGTTCATCAGCCTCTGAACTCATGGTATCAGCGCAAGGCACTGGGGACCAGATTACAGCTGACGTGCGCACTAAGAAGTAGCCGCAAGTCAACTTCTCAAAAAAAAAAAAAAAAAAAAAAAGAGGAAAAAAGAAAGAGGGTTGGGATTTTAAGGGGAAAAGTCTATGAATTCAGCAAATCACAACTAAGCTACTTGAAAAGGATCCCGCCCCTTTCTCAGCTGCACACCAGCGACTGTCTGGAAAACCAGCACCTTCACAGAAACCCTCATTTTACTCGCCAGCAGTCGCCGTTTATGCATTTTATTCTCCCCAGTCTGTAGGAAGGGTGGAGTTTCACTTGTTGCAGCTTGCCAACGTGGTATGAGAAAGCAAGCAGGGGAGACCAAAAAAGCCCTGAGCGCAGAGCAGTGTCTGATTGCGGTAGCAGGCAATCAGATTGGAGCTCTCTTAACTTGCAGGAAAATCTGATTTAAATCAATTATTTTTTAAGCCTAAATTGTACATTTCAACACTGGTTACTATCTGGAATTAGTTCTGTAGCCTCCGTAATTACACTGACTAACACAGGATGACTAAATACATGCTTAAGCGATGAGAAGCAGCAGCTTTCTTTCAGGTAGTTTAAGCTGAATAATTATTTTTCCTTTCACTCATGCTCAGCGCATGGTGCCGTCTACCCTTAAAGGAGGAGCTCACCTTTCCTTCTTGGAAAAACTATCTGATTTCTTTGTGCTACAGACCCCCCTGCATCCTAGAAAAGATCATTATTTTTAGCTATTACACAACATTGTTTTACAGCAGAGAACAGAGAACAGGGGTCTCTTGCAGCCACCCCCTAAGTCGCCATGCATCATACGTGCCTTTGGAGCAAAACTGGAGGAATTACTTGGAAGCCTATTTTCCAGTTGGCACAGCCTCCAGTAAAATCACCGTCAAAAGGAACCATCTTTTCCTACTTATTCATTTAATATATTTTTAGCACAGCGAACAGGACAAAACGTCAGTGGAAACGTGACTGCTCAGACAAAAGGAGAGGCATGATCTCTCAGGAGAAGTCCTGATGGCACTGCCAGCTCTGACACGCAACCAAATTCCCACCTTCCTCCCCCTCACAGGGTTAAATGCGCCTGCCTGAAGGGTTGTCAGGGTCTTCACAGAACTAACGCTATTAGCAGTTAGTGAGCATGTTACTGGAGTCAAATAGAAATAAGTGTATTTCAAGATGCAATCAGAAAGCGCCAAAGCTGACAGTTGTACAAAACTGGGGCACATACGAAAAAAAAAAAATTAAGCATTTCAGATTATAAAATTCAGCTGTATTCATTAAAGTTTATGGGAAGACTGTAAGTAGGTAGGATAGTCTTGTAAGTAAAAGGTAGAGAGTCAGGAAGGGCGGTATGAATTCTTCAGCCATGGCAAAGTTGCTTTGGGGACCGGGGTACACAGTATTTCAGGATGTGAGCAACTTAGGTCCTATTTTGAGTGATTTTATTCACGATAAGGACTGTCCTTTACCATGTACTTCTCCCATGCCTAAGAAAGACAGATCTCATTTTAGTTAAAGGCTCTTGGTGACACTCGCAATTTTTTGTTTTGCAATACGAGCAACTCCATGGGTCCCTTAAGGACACTCCTCAGGAAGCTAGCTGTCTTCTACAGGCCTCACCGTCTCCTGCGGTGTGGCAAAGCACAGCAGCTGCATCCTTCAAAGCACAGAGAATGAAAGCAAATGTTACCCTAAATGGTATCACAGAAGAAAAATTAATTACAACACTGGACTAGCTAAAGAAGCCACATTTTCAAGTTTTAAAAAAAACCAAACATTAAAAATTTTTTTAAAAACTACTGGTTTGGGGTAATTATTGTTTAGTAGATTGAAACCACTCAAAAAACCCCACACAGAATAGAGGAGGAACAGGAAGAAACATAGTGTTAGTCAAGATGAACTGCAATAGCCTTTGGGTTCCTTTAATCAAGGGGAGTGTTGGTAGAGAGATAAAATGGCCAGAATATAAGCCAATATCTGCGTGAACAGATTTACACAATAGATGGATGCCTTTTGTTATTTTAGATGACAGACACGGAGAGATAATGAGCCTTGTGGTTAAATGTCACCAAGTTCTGCAAATTAAGATTTCTCAAATCTCTCAGAAACTTCAGACTTCTCTGGACAGATAACAAAAACCCGACATTTTGTTTTGTTTTGTTTCTTCCCTATAGAGTCAAGATTGCATCTCCTCACTCAGCCCTGTTCCTCCTGTGCACAGTGTCTCAATTCAGACTCCAGAAATGTTTTTTTATGTTTCATTTTGGTTGTTATGCTTCTTAAAAACACATGCATCAGCTGAAAAGACCCCAACCAGACTGAAGAGTGTTTAGGTAGGTAATTTTCTGATCTTAGGTTAAGCAGCGACTTGTAATGGCATTCAATCCTGAGGACACTATCACCTTCTTAATAGTCCGCACTCAATGAACTCAAATAATTTTACTTAGAAGGCGAGTAAAAGTAACAGAATAAGGCAGGTAAAAATTAAACAAGAGTCCGTGGACAACACCGGAGCCCAGGTAAGGGATGACAATACCTCCCGTGCAGTTATTGAAGCATCCAGACTGATTTTTGAATCACATGATAAGTAAACAGCCTGGAAGCTTAAAAAAGCCCTCTTCAATCGTAAACTGTGCATGTGATTGGGAGCAGGAAGGACAAAATAAAGAATGACAAAAACTCTAAAAATAGAATCAGTAGATACAGCTACATTTCATAGGGCAGATTCTCTTAGGGAAAAGAAAAGTAACTTCCTAAAATGAAGGGCTTAAAACCCACCACACATTTGGATAGACGCTGTCTCGGAGGGAAGGCCAGAATTCCCAGAGGAAAATTAAAACTTCTGTGTGGCACACACAAAAAAATGGGTTTACATACTAAGTTTCAGTGGCTAAAAGTCTAAAAGCCACAAAGCTGGGTAAGACAAGGGGTACAGTGAAGTATGGTCCTTTACACCCTTCTCTGCTGAAACAAAAAAACTTCTGGTTTTACTTTACAAAAAACTTAGCTGGTTTTTGTTTGGTGTGGTTTTTAGCTCATCATTTGTAAATTGTCTTCATTTCTGCTAACACTAAGGAAGGGTTACCATAGAAAGAACAGGCTGTAGCCAGGCCTTGACTTACTACAGCAATATGCAGGGGATTGTGAAAGGATGGGTAGCTGTGTCAGGCAGCCCCAGCCCAGCTCAAAACCTTGCACAGGTTTTGTCTCTCAATGCACGCTGAGACAGCTCTGTTTACAGAAGCATTTTCTTATTAGATACACAGGTGGCAAATCCTATTACATCTTTTATAGATACTTAAAATGAATAATAAAAATAATAGTAGCCCAAAAATGGTGCTAAAATTACTGCCAAGGAGATTCTGAAGCTCAACGCCGAAATGTCAAGAAAGACTGTAATGTTCACAAAAAAGAAGCAGCAGCACTACTACATGAAAAGTATCAGGAAGAAGCTTTCAAGAGGAGGCAGCTGCCATGGAAGCAAGAATAAATCTCCTACTGCAAAAAAACCCCTGCACAGCCCTAGAACAGTTCTAGAGAAGGAAGTGGTACTGTAATACTTCAGACATTACATATTCATGGTTTTTTTAAAAAAAAAAACTCCCCATGTTTGGTTAACGTAATTAAAGTTACGTAAGTTGAAGTTCTCTTCTCTCTGGAGAAGAGAAGGCTCCGGGGAGACCCTATTGCAGCCTTTCAGTACTTAAAGGGGGCTTATTAGAAAGATTGGGACAGACTTTTTAGCAGGGCCTGTCAAGACAGGACAAGAGGGAATGGTTTTAAAATAAAAGAGGGTAGATTTAGACTAGATATAAGGAAGACATTTTTCACAATGAGGGTGGTGAAACACTGGCACAGGTTGCCCAGAGAGGTGGTAGATGCCCCATCCCTGGAAACGTTCAAGCTCAGGTTGGATGGAGCTCTGAGCAACCTGATCTAGTTGAAGATGTCCCTTCTTATTGCAGGAGGGTTGGACTAGATGACCTTTAAAGGTTCCTTCCAATACAAACTATTCCATGATTCTATGAAAGTTGTATGGTGATAACTTCTCTTCCAGAATGTTACGTTCAATGGATTGCAAACTTTTAAACAATAAAAATCATGTCCATGCCCAACTTCAACTCCTTGCTACAGATGATAGCCACCAATCATTTTCTCTTTCTAAGCCAACTGCATGTCTTTTGCTGGCTGTAACTGCACTGAGTTATTTGAAGACACATAACAGAACTCTGACAGCGGCTGAGGAAATCTGGGTTTCCAACCCTCCTCCCAACTGTGAGACAAAAGAAAGAGGTGTACAAGTACGCTAAAAGATCATAATACACATAACTGCAGGTATGGTTTCTTTATGCTATGCCAAGAGCCATGCCATAGAGATTTTCCTTCCCATGAATTAGCAACGATGGAGAGTGTTGTGTGGATCAATGATGAGAAAGGAAAAGTGTTGTACTACATTGTCCCATGTAAGATTATATAGTTAAACAAAGTACTGGCTTTCACAGTACTACTACAAACAAAGCTTTTTAACCGCTGTTTTCATGGAGTAAACTCAAAGATATAACTTTATGTATAAACTTTGCCATTTAGCAATCATGCAGTAATATAAGGAAAGCTTATGCCATCTGTCTTCTGTAGCTCCAACAAATTGTACCTATTTCTGATACAAGGGGTTTGGGTTGACAAATTTTCAACTTCTGACACTCTTCAATGGGTGTGGATTACAGGCACATAATACAAGTTTTCACACAGGACAAGGAGAACATTGGATACTGTCCTGAAGCACTCACATGCATTACTTCTTCATATATATCATTTGCAAAATGTAATGAAAATGTGATACACCCGTCACTGTAAATGCATTTCACCAATTCTTAAACTAATGTTGTGAAAGAGAATGAGATGTAAGATCGTTGTATTTCAATTCAAGATCTCCCAAGCAGAAATAAGTGCAGCAGGTCTGGTCTGCACACATTTACGGAATCTCCAAACATGCTGCCATATCAGAAGGGCAACCAGACGTTTATACAGTATCTCAGAAAAAAGGTACAAGATAATAGTTCATAGAAAAAAGAGGACAAACAGTTAAATTCAAAAGCCTGGAAGCCACACTGAGATATCATGAGGGAATTAACTGTAGCTACCTCTTCTGCAAGTGGTGCCTTGTTAACTTGTAGGTTTTACCAGAAAGATCTTTTTATAGAAGTTACTAATTGAGTAAAAGACAACATAGAAGCGTGCCCTCGACTTGCTCCATTGGTCCTTTTCTGCATCTCTTCAGTACTACTACAACCTTTTTTCAGGCAGGCAGATCATAACTGCACTGAGTTTCAACATGCACAGGTTTATAAAACAGGAGACATTTTTGTTTTCTAGCCCTTCCCTATTAGTTTAGACTGGTGGATGAGCTCTTCAGCATCCCTACAGAGCACTGAGATCTTGCAGCGCAAAGCGAGGAGCTGCTGCCTCCTCCAGCACTGCCCATCTCCTAGGATGCAGAAATCCACCTGCCAGGTACCCTCCCAGGTGCCGAACAGTGCAGCCCTGACCTGCTCTCTGTGCCTGCTGCTGCTGCCACGCAGACATCATGTGCACGCAAAGGTGCACACAGACATCAGGTGTGCACGATGGTGCACACGGAGAGGAAAGGTGTGGAGGCAGAGCCACAAGAGTCACAGAAAAAAGTAAAATTTCAGTTTTCTTGCATTGTATCTAAGTTGTTCTGCTTTCAGTTATGCACTTAAACAGTTACACAGAGACATTCAAATTAGCAAACTAAGACGCTATTTTAAAGTTATTTCCTAACCCAGAGATACAGCAACACCATCTGTAGTTGTGTTACTTCTGTTATTGCAAAAGAGAGTGCAATATGCACTGTCTGTGTAGTGTGAGCGCAGCAAAAACAAATACCAACTCTTATGCAATTTTGTTAATTTCGGGTTTAATATTATTTTACAGTAAAAAGAGGTCTTTTGATTAGCTGTGTGATTTTAATAGCACTGTTTATACAGTTCTGTAACTAAAAGGATTAGGTACAATAGCCCGTCTGTTGTTGCTGTAGCCGGACTTTACTCCTGATCTCTATTTGTTTTATTATCTTCTACCATAAAACACACATATATCAAAAAAATCTAGACAGTGCTTAGCTTTTGACTGATGTCAGAAATACTGGTTTCAACATACAGCATTCAGTGTTTTCATATAACAGCACAACTCTAACATCTCAGTTATCTACAGTGCAGAATTTTTAAGGAATTTGTCTCCACGCGCATAAACGGCGTACTGTTTTCATCTCAGGAAAATTCAGTCCACTGAAAGCTAGAGAGACAAAATAAACCAAAACATTAGCAGGTTGATCTATAAGCCAGATCCGAAAAATATGGGTACTGCTGGTTTTGGCCTGATCGTCACTGCTTGCTATGCCTTATCGTTAACTTGTTTTTTCCCATTTGCACAACAGACTTCAGACCAATTCAGCTGATAATGTTTGTGGCCCTTGTTGAAGCACTCACAATATTTCCACCTATTGGGCAGACCCACGAATGATACTCTGGTGTATGTTTCTACCATGTGGTTAACGAATTGTAAAAAGTCCAGCCCCAAGGGATCAGGCGATCCCTCAACAGCTTCTGCACCATGCTTGGTGTCCAGCACTTTATCCTATTCGCCCCCCTTCTGTGTGCTGTCCTCCTCGCCTATTTCTATACCCTCCTGTTCAGCATCCATTCTCCACCCTGCTAGTGGTTTATTGAGGCCTGTCCATACTTTCATTTCCAAATGGCAAGTGCAATATATGGCAAATCTAGTATTGTATGAACCCACACCACACTGCTGGTGTGGCCTTCAGTTAAATTAAGCAAAACCTAGGGCTTCACATAGAGTAAGAGGTACAAAAGTATGTCTAAAGACCTCCTTTCTGATAACTAACTGGCAGAATAGGCAGCAGTACGGGGTGACAAACAGATTCACAATGAGCCCACCAAGTTAGGGATAGGATGAAGCAACATGTAGGGGACAGATCCTGGTTTCCATATGGATGCAGTAAAACTTGCCTTACAGAGGCTCCTCACCTCAGACAGAGAGCAGACAGAGAGAGGGTGGGAAGATATATGCACGAAAGGCTTCATAAAGTTGAACCTGCTTAATATTGAACATAACTTGACTATGAAATTTGAAAGTCCCGTTAGTCTCATCTGTACAGTTTACAATGTCCATCTGTGCAACACCCACAAGTATTTTCAGCACTGACAGCCTGAGAAGAAAAATAATAGTAATCACCTTGCAAACTGTCAAGACTACTGTGCATCTTCCCAACCCATGCCCTGTTACAAACATGCTGAGAGTGTTGGTTCCCAACTAGTGACAACAGTTGTTTTTAAGCTGCCGTTGCCTATACTCAAAAGCTCTGTGGTGAAGAAACTTTATCTGCATCTGCCACTAATTGTCAGACGTTTCAGCCACGGCACAGCCTCAGCGCAGGGCTGGGACGCAGCCTTGGGCTGATCCCCACCTTCCGGCCTCAAGCCGAGCATCATTTGTCACAGAACAGCACACTGCCGGGGTACGAGACTGCTCTCGGCTCGGAATGGGTTTCACTGGCTTACTTTTTTTCTTTCAAAACAACTCTGCAAATTCACACACAGAGCAATGCCATGACTTCTGAGATGTGAACTCTGATGTAATTCTGTTGCCTTGACTATAGGTATCTTGCTGTACAAAACCACTAACAATAACAATGGTTTTATTGTAGCCATGTAGATACCATGCACTGAGAGGCACTTACTTATCCAGCAGTTGAAGACAAGGTTTCAGTGCAGGAGCAAGCATAAAACATGCCAAATAACATTCAATGCCTTGGTTGCTATCCACAAATAGATGATAATCAGTGACGGTTGCTGAATGTTGAGGAGTTCATTGAGGACGTGACAGAAGTTAAAGACAGATAGTCAAGGTTAGCTGTCTTTTGAGGGCCTTACACCAAGGACTGCAACAGGTATTGATACAGGCTTATAGCACTGTTTTTCCAGATATCAAAAATTTCACTCATTATTTTAATTTTTCCTTTAAAAGGATTGTTACTGCCAACACAGCTACGCCAAACAAAAGGCAGCATTAAAGAGAATAAGACAGTGATGAAGAGACCCATATGTACAGAGGTAGGAAGGTGCAATCCTCCAGTTTGGTAAAGAGTACAGCAGATCTGAGCTAGCTTCCCAGCGGTAGTTTATGATAAAATTCTTACGAAATGGTTGTCTTATTATACGACATCGCAGCCTTTGCAGAAACGAAAGAAAGCTCTAACAAGAAATCTGAGGGGCAGAATGCCAAAAACACAAACATGAAAAAAACCTGCATCAGAAGCAGAAATCACACAAAAGCGTCACAGATTTCCCAGATGAGTGGGGAGTCAGCGTGCTACACAGAGACTGACAGCGTCACCACAGGCCATGAGAAGAGATACACCAGATCTGCTCTCAGCAAGACATAATAAAAGAGGTATTGCCAGATACTTATGCATCAAAACACAGCACTGGAACAATTTTAATTGAAAAGGGATATTTTAATTAAAAACAGAAAATCTAATCTCAAATAGCCAAAAATCAAAAAGAGCTTGAAAACAAAGTGCCTGAACTAGTGTTAAATACAGTATGTTTTAAACAGTGCTACTGGAGTGTTACTAAGGTACATTTTTCTTTTTTTTAAAAGGTATGGCAGTGATGCTGACAGAACAGAAAATTGAATATTACCTTAAAAAAGGAAGGTTTTTGTTTGTATAAAAGCAGTGTACATTCAGGAAAACACATATGTCTTGGTTTGCGAGGGCTGTGTTCCAGTCCCAAGCAAATGATCCAAGTGTTTTGCTAATGCGTAACAATCAAACTATGCCCTTTTTCTTTTAGATGCCAAAGCCATTAATCATGCAAACAGTCAAAACACCACTTGCATATCAAATGCAATCTTATCTAGATAAAATTTCAAATTAAGCAAAACTAAAAAATACCAAGCTATGAGAATAATCTCCTTTTAGTTCAAATTTAATTAAAAGAGATTAGAAGAGGGATTTAAATGGATATTAAACCTAAGCAGAGCTTGCTCTTTAAAAATTCAGTTTAGCTATAGTTTACATTCACAAGCCAGATGTGCCTAATTATGTGGTGTTCATTCAAAGAACCATATTGATTTCTGCATGTTCCAAATCGGTTTTAAATCAGTTTATTATTTGCCTAAAGCTTAAAATGAAGCCACATTAAGAATCTCGAAAAGTAGTTGCAAGAACTGGATTTCTTTTAGGAAGATGTTAACTAAGACTATGCTGAACAAGTGCTGAAAAGTCAGTTCCCAATACCCAAACAAATTTAGGAACTCATTAAATTATGGCAGCCTTAGAGGGAAGATTTTCAGCACTTGTTTCCCCTGGCCTATGGTGACATTTTCATAAGTAAAGCACACTTGGGAGATCAGCACTTTAGGCTGGTCCAAGTGAGAGTGACAGTCTAACAGCGCAGCAGCATCTTCCTCTTCTTTTCCACCTATCATGCCAGCATAGGCATGTGGTGTCCACTTAAGGAAGATCCCAGTTATAGCTAACCTTTAGTATTTATTTTTTGGCTAGGAGAATTTTAACCTAAAATAGCTCTCATCCCTTTTTTTTTTTTTTAAATAAATATCTAATAAATTAATTGCAGCTAAAAGTAAGTATTTCTCTCACAAAAGAACGGCTTGGATGATTTCTAATCTAGTTATGACAACCGAAAAGCCATACCTTGCTCATTTTTCCCTATATTAAGCAAGCTTACGCTAGTGAGCAATGTAGGCAAATTCCAGGTGTAAACTCTGTTTAGCATTTTAGCATTACACTAAAAAATCAATGTTGGATTTTTATTGATTGCTGTGAGTTCCAATTAAAAAAAAAAAAAATCAGAATTTTTGCTAGAGCCCAAATGAGTTTATTTAGTAGAAGCATGTCTAACCTTTCAAGTACTTTATCTACAGGAAATTCATACTTCAGCTCTTAGAATGCTTTAGCAACAATAATAACAGAGTTTGTACTCTGAGGCTAGGCCAAACTGAATACCACTTCATAGTATTATTGCAAGATTTTCATGGACTATTTCAAGTATTCAGTTTTAAAAAAAAGAAAAAAAAAAAAAAAAGAGATGTGGATAACAAGATCTGAACAAGACTTCCTAGTCTTTCTGCTCAACATCTCGTTTGCTGGCGGTTGCTCTGTCGGGGCTACGCGACTGCAATTCTTCCTAAAGGCTGAGGACTTTACAGTGTGTTTCCAAAATCTGAGGCCCAGCATGGAGAACAGTTAGTATCTTTGCCCACTTAGAAAATAAATGGAGCAAGAAAAAGAATAAAGACTACCACTGACTCTGCCACTGTTGGCGCACAAGAGATGGGGCACTTTTATCGGAAATCCCACTTAACAAACTTTTTGAGTGTTGCACAGAGGTAAAGCCTCAAAAGAGACCCACCCGCTCCCCCCTGCGCATCCCACATCCATCCATCTCACTTGTGACATCTGCCAGCGACTGATGTCGGTCACGGAGCATTTGTTACTGGTTTTGGCCAACGCCACGAGATGGCAACAGTGCCCTGACAAAAAAAAGCAGATCTTCAGGATTGTGTTTTGCTCCAGTCTAGGGAACAGAGCCGGAGCAGCAGCCAAGGGCAGGTAAAAATGCCGAGGGGCTTCACGTACAGCCCCGCGTTAACATTTCATATTGCAACTCACACAAAGAGGCTGAAATTGTGCTTTGTCTGTACGTGCTGGAATGGGAAGTGCGGAGAACTAAACACTTCTGACGCAGTGGCCGTCGCCTGAAATAGGTCATCAACACACCAAGCAGCAGCAGAAAATGTCTATCATTTTTTCCAACCCAAATCCCAGATATGTTTGAAAAAAGACTTAAATCTATCTAGAGAATGTTTATATTAAGACAGCAATATAATGGATGATATAGTGGTAACAACTTGGCTCCATGAATTTAAAACCATACTAAAATTTCAAGTATTACTTCAAAGTACGGATACAACTGTGCTACTCATGATGCTCATCCCTTGCCCCCAGTTTCTGCCTGTAACGACTCGGTCCAGCCCTGCTCTGCCCTGCCTGTATGTTTTTCCCTTCCCTGTCCTGCCACTGCCTTTCCAGAAATGGGATAATGCAACCCCTTTTCTTCCCCCCGGAGGGAAGGTTTTGAGATACCTGTAACTCACCTTGCCAGCTCCAAAGTCAGTGGCAGCCTTTCCTCTCACCAGGCATGCAGGATTGTTTCGCGTGTGGTGACAGTGGATAAATCAGGGGGATAGTGGATGAAAGAGGGGTCTGGATTGGAGCAGGTCTCCCCTATTTCAGGAATTCAAATAGGTGAAGGGGGACTCTTCTCGCTGTAGTCACCTCAGTGGAGAAGAAGTCACGTGGAAACAGGTCCTAGGTCCCCAGGGTACAGACAGAGTGAAAGAGCAGTGGGGAGGTCGGTGTGGGAAGGGAGAGATGAGCCCCAGCCCTCATCTAATCATCAGGAATCCCGACAGCCTCTAGCCTGATGTGTGGCAGTGATACGACGTCCAATGCCAACAAGTCACAAATATCGCTACTATGCAGAATTAAAATGCCCATCATAACCAAGGAATGCCATGGATAAAGATTGCACATACAAACTTCATTAAGCCTGCAAAACATCCCCAAGCGTTACGTTTTCCTTTGTGTCACTTCCAGGAAAAGACAGTGTCTCAGTAATTCTGTGAGAATTTAAAAATTCAAAAGATTTTTTTCTTTTGAAAATTAGAGCAACTCTAATGGTGGAGAAAGGACAGTTTACCTAAAATGAGATAATAGTAGTCGTTTCTGTGTACACTTTAAAACTGCGATTATCTGGGGACCAGCCCCCCATAATCTTTTCCTCCCAAGTATTAGTCACTTCTGTTTTTTCTGCATGTCAATAAAAACCTTAGCAGAAACTTAAAAAAAAATGCAGTCAATTTATGCAGAGATGCAATACGACAAATTAGGATATTCTAGTTTAATGAGCGTTGGGTAAAGACACCTGCCTATCATGTTTTCAGAAGTCTAAGAAAATAAAACCAATACTAAATCTATGTTTTCTACTTCCCTGGTTGCCTTAAAGCATTTCATCCTAAATGTATGTACAGATGCATTCACATTCCCCATAAAAAAAGATGAAGCAGGAATTGCCACCACTCAACACATTCCCATTACTTTAAACAATGCTATCTAAGCAGGTAAGATTTTCCCCAACATCTTGATCCATATTTTAAGCCAATGTAGAGTTACCAAGTTTTTCACCTCTGTAAGTGAAACTGAAAAAATAAATCTCCATTCTTTATCAAATACCAGAGATTATATGCTTGTCTTAACTGTGAAACTAAAACAATGGTACTAAAGAACACATTAACTGAAAGCAATAAAACATCATCTATTCAGCAGAAAGCTCATATGTTCACTTGGCTATACAGCTGTTCCATTCAAATTGGATTTTTATATCCAAACAGGCTTACTTGATCTCAGTTGACTGCGGGTAGAAACAGTAGCAAGTCCAGTCGATGAACAGAAAAGCAGAGGTGAAATGTAGCATTATGAGGCCAGGCTACAAATATATTTGACTCAAAGCTAATGCAATGCCTTCCCAAAACAGATCATTCCAACACCTACATAACACAACTTATTTTTAACATCAGGAAAAAGCCAGCAGAAGCTTACCTGACAGTAAACAGTAAACGTGTTTGGGCAACATAATACTAAAGCCATCATGTTTCCCCATTTCCTGAGAGTTTGGTTTCACAATCCTCTGTGGTTTTTACTCCACAGTTTATACTGTAAATGCAGACTGACCTTCAAGCTTGTGACCAATTCAAGATCACGCTTCAACACTTGTCGCACAAATAATCTAATTTCTTTTCAAAATTCCTATGGAATTTAAAACACAGCAGTCTCCACATGTAGAGACCTGGAAATCTAGAAATGAGTGTATCAGTTTATCAAACAAAGTGAATTGGGGTGTAAAGAAGAGAAAACTTCACTGCAAAAATCACAGGCATGACAAAAACCACAAGGATAGCCATCTCATCAGCAGTTACAGGGTTTTGACCCTATTGACTGCACGGAAGAAATGGAAATTCCTCTTTGTCATAGTGGGTTTCTGGCATTTATTCCAATGCTAATCATAAATAGGTGAAATACAAACACTTAATAGTGAATGAATAGGGAAAAGAAAAAAGAACCTACTGCACTGAAATATGCAAGTATCTAACACTAATAAAGAAATCTCTCTTAATATAATGTTTGGAGAAAAACATTGTCAAAAAGTTTAAAAAATATTGCTAATCAAAACTGGTATTTTGTGATGATTGATTGCTGATAAACACTGCTGCTTTGGCTTAGAGTTGTGAACTGGATGCGTTTTCTTATTTCTCTAGTTTTTAAGGAGTATGCAAGTACACTTAGCATGAAATGCTGCATTTTTAAGTGATAAGGTATAGCAAACATCAGTATCTCACGCATGACTCTGGGCAACACAGGCTTCTGTGCAGCCTTCACTGATGATCCATACATGCATGCACACACAGAGCACCTGTGGGGTGCCGACTGTCTATCTGTTTTTCCTGATCCTTTGAAATATGGTATCTATGAATATTTACCTTTCAAAAAGCGTTACACATCGATGCCACTTCCTTCCTTTAAATACAGCGTAAAAATTCTTTGCAGAACTACAGATGTACACAGGCCAATGTGCACAACAAAAACCAGAAACTACTCATAGTTAATAATGTGTGTGCCACAAAGATCTGAAAGAAAGTAATGTATTTGATGACCATAGAGATTTATGCTCATCTTATCTGATCTCCAACTCCGAGCTACTTACGGGTTTTCACCAAATGGTTTCTAAATGAAGTCAGAACTGAATGGGGTTTGAGATGCTCAACCTTGACTGAGACTTGAAGTAAGAATTTTTTATCATCTTGAAGCTGTTCCTAACCTCAGTATATAAAGAAAAAATCCAAACCCCACAACTGATATTTAGTCTGAATTCACGTATTAGCAACCTCCATACATCGAAAGGCCTTGTTTCAGAGGTGAAAGCTCCAGGATATGAATTTTGGGGCGAAACAGGCACTGCCTTTCCATTCGAAGTAGGGTGTCTCTCTGCAGAGAGGAACTAGGACCTCATGCATGTCAACTTCTCCTACTGATGCTCAGGCAAGCCCTTACCTAACCTACTGGTGATTGTGAATCCCACGTTAAGTTGGCCAGCTCTCTTCAGGGGTCCCGACGTCCGACCCAGGGCTGTGTGCTGAAATCCCTCGGTGAATAAGACAGCAGCTTTTTCGTCCCCAAATCTCTTATGGCAAAACTCTCAGGTATATATCAACAGATTTCTGATTTCACATAGTACTGGTTTCATAGGGTAAAAACACAGTAACTACGAATACCTACTCTAAAATTGGCTGTACAGGGAAGTTAATTATTCACAGGTGTTTTATACTACAACTCAAACTAGACATAAATGTTATTTTGACTAAATAAGACAAATGAAGCCGTATCTTCTGTATCTGAGCAGAACTGCCAGCGCCCAATAAATAAATAGTATCTGTTTCTGCACTGAACTGGAGACTAGCTATTAATTAAAGTGTCTGATACGCCTCCATCAAAAACAAGATTAGCAACATTATGAAAAATAAAGTCCAGGTAGTGACAAAAAACATCAACAGTTAGCATCTGTGAAGGCACTTGCAAGGCTTTTATTTAGCTGTATTTGTGATGCCTGATATTCCCTCAAAATAAAATATCTATTTGTATTTTTACATGCATGTTAGTGATTACAAAGGTTTGGGGACCAGTTTCATTACAAAAATTAAGGAATTTATTTTTAGGCCAAATGCTTGTTTTGAATGTTAACACTCACTGAATATATTCAGCATCCTACCTCAAGCCTATGCTATCATTCCGACCTGTATAAACCTTGATTTATTATAAAATGAGACAGCAATATTGAACAACTGCCTACTTGGTATACAGTTCAGAAACATTCCTAGGACATGCACACTTCATTCACAAACCATAGTGCTTTCCAAATCCAACTCTGCTACATTCCTAAATGTGTATGTTACCAGTAACCAATACCTTTAAGAGATACTGTCCACTCACATCATGACTAAGCATGACTGGAGCTGCTGGGACAGGAGATATGCTCACATCTCCTCCCTTCAGGAGGACACAGCTGGAACATGCTGCCGCATTCTTGGTTTCTTTACAATGTTTGAATCTCAAAATCAGTTGAGAGCACTTGATGCAGAAAGGCAGAAGACTATGGATGTGAATACAGAACATATCTGGAATAACCTCTAGTGATTAATAAACAGCATTCAAATCTCCTTCAGGTGAGTGCTCATTCATGTTCACCCTCCTTTTCTTCCAGAAGAAACAGCAGACCACTCATGGTTGCAGCGTTGAAAGGCTCCTTTGCAAAAGACATCGATGCCTGATTAAGGTGCCCTGTGAAACACTATCCCTGATCGAAGGAAAATACTAAGGAACCCAACTGAGGCCTTACAGGAAGACACAGGATACCATTTGCAGAGACTAACACTGCATTTAAAATTGACAAGTGCACCTCATGGGGCTGCGAAAGCCACGCATTTACGTGGTGAAACAGTCCAGATGACAAAAGGGGAAGAATTCGGGAAGGTAACCTCTCCCAGTACTCCAAGGATTCCTGAGCTTTTTTGAAGAAGAGGCAGAAATGCTCAGTAGAAACACATACCTCAGACTGAGGTGGGAGAAAAGTATCCTATTATGATGCTGGGAATCAATAGGCTCAGAAACAGAAAAGCCATCACTTCTTAAAGTAAAAAGAAATGTAAGCCTTAGGAATTCTTAATTCAAAATGTGTTATCTTGAACCTTTGTCCTGGGCCTCTCACTAGCATCCCAGATGTTTAACCAAACTGAGTTATCTTGTAAGATAACCTCCCAAAAGTTGATGACTTCCTTACACAGGAGAAAGATCTCATACTTCTGTTTATGTGATACATTATGGTTGTTAATTGTCAACACTAAAGCATGAGAGCTGTCGATTCAGTGGGAAAATGCTGATTCAATGGGACATAGCCCTGTACTGCATGGAGCTGCGGTGCAGAGGTATACAGAAATGCTGTCCCTTAACCATCCAAGTGGGCTACCATGCTGAGGAGAGCAACTTCCATGTCATATGAATCTGGATGGACAGTTTGCCAAAAAGCTTGTCTAGCCTTGCATCATTCAGAAGAATTTAAAATTATCAGAAGGACTGCAATCATAGCTCTCTTCAGGGACTCTTGATGTCTTGCATCCATTTATGTGTAATATGGCATGAGATACTATGTCAGTTGATGACATCACACATTCCACTATAGTTAGGCAGGATGTCATAAACCTAAGAAGTGATGTTCATGATGATACCACTGCAAGTGAAATGGAAGATGCACGGTCTGTGTCCAAATGCAAAAGAGAGGAAGGAGAAAAAGAAAAACACACCATTTCTGGCTGGCATTCAAAGATGTGGTGGTGAGATACTGTTGGAGGCAAAGACAGGAAGACAGTCTCTTATCAGCAACAGCACTGCTTCCTTTTCTGAACATAGATTGATGAGTACGAGTAATCGTAATGTTAAATAACAGAGGCAGAGTTTGCAGTTCTAGAGAAGGTTAAATTCTGTTTTAGCTTCTTTCAGAGACAGTGCAGAAAATGAAGAGGAACTCCTCAATGGCAGAGCTCTAAGTCCTTGCTGTTGTGACTCCTATTCAAAGTAAGATGATCTTCTGGAAGAGTAATGCAGTCAGTTTACTTTTTTGAGAAAAAGAAATTATTTTAAGCATTTAAGTCTAGTGAATATAAACTGTTAATGCTGACAAAAACAATTTCAATTTACTATGCTGATCTGTAGAGTAGCTTGGAAATACAAGTTTTATCACAAGCACCAGGACATATACAGGTTTTTGCCAAAAAAGCAGAATAAAGCTGTCAATTATTTTTCATAGTAAACAGCAATGAGGGAAATCAGTTCAAGATTCATAAAGAAGCAGCCACCGAATTAAGCAGTAAAAGCATGTGAAACTTGTGTTTTCGAAGGATTTTGTTTAGGTAGAATATGGTGATATTCATTGCTTCTGACATCTGGCAGCAGCCTACTCCAACCTCCGCAGCAATCAGATACCAGGAGAAAACCTCAGAGCCTTTGTCAGATTCCTCAAACTTGTCACCATACATTTCAACAACTTTGGGAAAGGCCGTAAGATCTTTCATGGTAGCAGCAGATGCTGGAGGAGTATGCCAGCCTTGACTGAGGCGGCAGGGAGGACACTACCTGAGGTATCACTGTACTGCAGCAGATGGAGAACAAAGCACGGTTACATGCTTTCTTGTACCTGAATAAGAGGAAGCACCTTGAGGTTGTATGAGTACAAATAAACTAAAAATAATTTATTTTTAAATATTTTTTAAACAGAGTGAGGCTGACATACATCAGTAAGAATCATCTAGAAATGACGACTCTGAATGCTGTGTTCACTAGTTGAAAATGAGACCTGAGTGTTTCCCGAGATTACAGGTTTTTTGTACTGATGCTCAAATGGCCAAAGTCTCCACTTATGAGAACAATCCTCTTTGATGGACGAGGAGAAAGATAAAGGTCTGATGAAATTCTAAGCTGAGTTGTGGTAAAATATTCTGTCAGGGTTGGTTCCACTGTTATTGCAGTAGTCACCAAAATCACAGAATCACAGATTTGTTAAGGCTGGAAGGGATCTGCTGAGATCACCTAGTCCAACCCCACTGCTAAAGCAGGTTGTCCAGGATCGCATCCAGTTGGGTTTTGAGTATCTCTGCAACCTCTCTGGGCAACCCATTCCACTGTTTGACCAGCTCACAGTAAAAAAGTGTGTTCCTGTGTTCAGATACCTCATACATTTCAATTTGTGCCCAAGGCCTATTGTCCTGTCACTGGCACTACTGAGAAGAATCTGGGTCCCTCTTCTTCATTGATAAGATTCCCTTAAGGCTTCTCTTCTTCAAGCTTAACAGCTCTCTCAGCCTCTCCTCACATGAAGAGTTCCTTAATCATTTTTGTGGTTCTTTGTTGGACTTGCTCCAGTAGGTTGATATCTTTCTTGCACTGGGGAGCCCAGAAGTGTACACAACACTCCAGATGTGGCCTTTCCAGCGCTGAAAAGAGAAAAATTATTACCTCCCTTGATCTGCTAGCAAGTCTCTTCCTAAAGCATCCCAAGAGGCTGCTAGCCTTTGCCACAAGGGCACATTGCTGGCTCATGGTCAGCCTGGTGCCCACCAGGACCCACAGGTCCTTCTCTTCAGAGCTGCTTTCCAGTCCATCAGGCATCAGAGTGTACTTCTGCATATGATTACTCCTTCCTAGACACAGGACTTGGCATTTCCCCTTGTTGAACTTTACGAGACTTCTCTCAGCCTAATTCTCCAGCCTGTCCAAGTCCCTGCAAATGGCAGCACAACCAGCTGGTGTACCCACCACTCCTCCCAGTTTTGTATCTTCTGTGAACTTGCTCAGGGTGCACTCTGTCACAGCATCCAGGTCATTAATGAAGAGGTTAAACAGTATTGGCCCCGGTACCAAACCCCTATGGCACACCACTAGTGACTTGCCTCCAGCTGGACTTTGTCCCACTGACCACAACTCTCTGGGCCTGGCTGTTCAGCCAGTTTTCAAACCTCCTCACTATGCACTCATCTAACCAGTATTTTTTCAGTTTGTCTAGGAGGATGTTATGGGAGACTGAGACAGTGTCAAAAGCCTTACCAAAGTTGAGGTAAACGACAGCCACTGCTTTCCGCTAAGTCACCTCATTGTAGGCGGCCGTCAGGCTGGGCAAGCATGATTTCCCCGCTGTAAATCCATGCTGACTGCTCCCGATTCCCTTCTTGTCCTTCATGGGTTTGGAAATGCTTTGCAGGAGGATTTTCTCCATCATCTTCCCAGGAACTGAGGTGATGCTGACCTGCCTCCATTTCCCCAGATCTTCCTTCTTGCCTTGTCCTTCATGGGTTTGGAAATGCTTTGCAGGAGGATTTTCTCCATCATCTTCCCAGGAACTGAGGTGATGCTGACCTGCCTCCATTTCCCCAGATCTTCCTTCTTGCGTAGTGTCTGTCACAGCATCCAGGTCATTAATGAAGAGGTTAAACAGTATTGGCCCCGGTACCAAACCCCTATGGCACACCACTAGTGACTTGCCTCCAGCTGGACTTTGTCCCACTGACCACAACTCTCTGGGCCTGGCTGTTCAGCCAGTTTTCAAACCTCCTCACTATGCACTCATCTAACCAGTATTTTTTCAGTTTGTCTAGGAGGATGTTATGG
Source organism: Fulmarus glacialis (assembly GCF_000690835.1). Lineage (NCBI taxonomy): Eukaryota > Metazoa > Chordata > Aves > Procellariiformes > Procellariidae > Fulmarus > Fulmarus glacialis. The sequence goes on along the minus strand of NW_009223717.1, from coordinate 8,093 downwards.
GAGACTGAGACAGTGTCAAAAGCCTTACCAAAGTTGAGGTAAACGACAGCCACTGCTTTCCGCTAAGTCACCTCATTGTAGGCGGCCGTCAGGCTGGGCAAGCATGATTTCCCCGCTGTAAATCCATGCTGACTGCTCCCGATTCCCTTCTTGTCCTTCATGGGTTTGGAAATGCTTTGCAGGAGGATTTTCTCCATCATCTTCCCAGGAACTGAGGTGATGCTGACCTGCCTCCATTTCCCCAGATCTTCCTTCTTGCAGACAGTAGTGACATTTGCTTTCTTCCAGTCTTCAGGAACCTCTTTCAGTTGCTATGAAAGAAGTTAGCTGAGATAGGCCTCACAAGGGCATCAGCCAGCTCCCTCAGCACACGAGCGTGCAGCTTGCCAGGCCCCATGGACTTTTGTACATACAATTTGTTTAAGTGCTCCCTAACCATAAGTCTGGAGCAAGGGTGGAGTACCTCAGTCTTTTCTTTGTCACCAGTTCCCCTGCCCCATTCAGCAGCCGTCTCACATTTTTCCTAGCCTTCCTTTTGCTGTTTATGTACTTGTAGAAGCCTTTCTTGTTGCCTTTCCCATCCCTTGACAGATTCAACTCCAGGTCAACCTTGGCCTTCCTAATGCTATCCCCGCATGCTCGGACAGCAGCTCTGTATTCCTCCTGGGTCACTTGTCCCTGCTTCCATCTCTTCTACATTTGTTTGTTACGTTCAAGTCTAGTCAGGAGCTCCTGGCTCATCCATGCAGGCCTCCTGCTGTCTCTGCTGATTTCCTGCTTGTTGGGATGGGTAATCCTTGAATATCGGCCAGCTCTCCTGGACCCTTCTTCTCTCCGAGGCCACATCCCATGGGATTCTTCCAAGCAGATCCCTGAAGAGGTAGAATACAGGGCAATGGTCCTACTTTTTGCTCTTCTGTCTCTTCTTAGGATCCTGAACTCCACCATCTCATTGTCACTGCAGCCAAAGCTGCCCCTGACTGTGAAGGGGGAATGCCAAATACCCTGAGGTTAGTCAGGAACTCAGGGACCTTTGGCTGCACACACTTTTTCAACTTCTCAGATAGTTCTTTTCTACCACTACCATCTGTGGGACTGCCAGGATTTGTAAGGGGATACTAGAAGACAGACTGTGAGATGGAACAAATCAGGGTACTTTATCCGAGTTAATCTTACCTGCCCTTGAAGGAGCTGGAGAATCTTCTCATAAGGCACAATTTTTTTTTTTTTCCTCCTCATGATAGTAAAAGATCCAGTGGTATGTGTCAGTCAGCATCTGTCTGACACTGGGGAAAAAACCTGCCAGGAGGCAAGCTTTCCTTTGCACTGTTTCCTTACCCTACCTTTAAACTTCAGAACACATTAGGCTCTTCATTATGAAAAACACACATTGCTTACAGCACTAGAAACCTCCCAGTTCATGCACTGTTTCACACTTGAAGGTCTGGCTGGATCAAAAAGTTAAGGCTAGCAGTGAAGCATATGCATTAGTGGCTTTTGCCGCTGTGAACTTAGTTTTTTTAAAACGCTAAATTTAAAAAGCTAAAAATTTTTGTCGCTTTAAGTAATCACTTGCAAACACAAAGAGCAGCTGCACCAGACCAGACCAAAGGTCTGTTTGTCCCAGAACTCCAACAGCAGCCAAAAGCAGAAAGAGCACAAAACATCTACAGCGGTACTGCCACCAGCCACCCTCCCGACCATCCGCAGCTCAGGATCCATCGGAGGCAGAGATGGCTTGTTGATAATCACGTACAACATGAAAGAATTTGAGAAAGCACTGGAATTAATAAATATAAATAGAGAAAAATATAAACAGGAAGGATCAGAAACACATTTCAGAGTTCATAGGTTTGTAACTTGGGAAATACATTTCATAACTCATTAGGTTAAAGCTTTTAGCTAAGAATTATGACAACATTTACTTAAAGGATTTACATGGGAACTACTCATGTACTCAAACATCTGTGCAACTTTTTCATGTTTTAAAATTATAAATGCTTTATTTATTATTTGCTGGATCCAGTGCCAGTAGCAACCTATCTACATTTCTTAAATATCACTCCTCTGTGGAATTAAGCAGAACTACCTATTAGAGTACTAGTACTAGACCAAATTTATTCTTAGTCTTTAAGGACTAGTACTTAATAATTTGTTTTAATTTACAGTAATTAAGCATCCTAAAAAATAGGAGTTATCTGTTTATATTGTAAAAGTAAACCTGAAATTAGAACAAAAGTTATATTAATTTGTAAGGCATTCAAAAGATCTACATTTGTTCAATTACGTCAGTCAAAAAAAAAAAAGGCAGCTACCAAAACTACTATGGCCTGGTCTGGTTTTTTGCTTTAAAAAGAAAACGGGTCCAGACACTATCATGATGCTATATATTAACTCAGTTTGTCTGAGGACTGTGATGCAATTGTTATATCTACCTATCTCTCCTAACTGCTGATTAAGTACTGTGGACCTCCACAGCCTCACTGCATTTATCTTGCAAATGCTTCTGAAAGGCTCCAACAACCTCTCTTGACAGGTAACAAACCAACCTGAATCTATTCCGCTCAGGTCTACTTTTTAGAAACAGCATGGCAAAATAATGTTGGGTCCCAAGGGCTTTGAGGTAATTCACTGACAAATTTCCTGAGAGCTCCAAAGGGCTTTCAGAACCCCTGGAACAATTACGTAGATGCCCAACCACCCTACCCTGCAAATGCAGTGAAGAAGTACCACAGACATTCCAACTACATCTTCAGTTGCTAAAAATGACAAGCAAAACATTTTTACTGAATAACTGGAAGCTTCTGTTTGCCATGAGTTTCTAGGTGTTTTGGTGGACAGAAAGTAAACTGTCAGATTTCTTATGAAACTGACTTGGTGCTTCAGCTAGCTCTCGGACTGAGGACTCCAAAACGCATGTCCCTGTAGACCAAGTTGTGCTGGTTTATACAGTCTCTTCATTAGGAGCAACTGTTAATCACGAAAATCTGTCAACAGCTTGTGAAACAATCTGCCTGTACTATTGGAGGACACATCTCGTAGGGCTTGTTAACTCAAGCTTTTGAGTCAAACCAGGCTTACATCCTATCAGTTTGGAGAATGGCACATGCTTGTTGGCTTACAAATGAATCTAATTATGGAAATCCTTCACAACAATAGACAGGGGTAAGAGCTATTTTCTGGAGGTTTTATATTGTCAATCGGATACGAGTTTCCAAAGATACAACTAGATTTCAGATCCAATTCATAAAGCTGTTAATTGTTTCACTTGCATTTCTGCATTTTCTTTGAATTATGAGACAGTCTAAATTAACGTTTTTGTAGTCTAGGAGAAGATTTAGGGTTTCACGCTCTAAGAATTATTTTTCCTTTTCTTTATGATTTTAACAAATTTCAGTTGCTGCTGTTTAAAGAACAGTGTGGTATATAATGGAAGGTAAGCAGTTCAAGCCCTCAGCAGAAGGCTATGTTGGAAAGTCATGAGTTATTTACTCATAAAAACATGAGTCAATTTAGAGATAAAGAATGCACTGAACATTTCAAAGAAGAATTTTAACCAGAGAAAGAGGTTAAGCTTCTTGTTAATTAAAAAAAAAAAAGTAGCTAACTTTGATTTACATTTCCAAAACTTATTCTCAAGAACCATGTACTAGTGAGGAAGAAAATGGAAAGTCTAATTGTTAGAAAGAAGATTCACATACTTCATTCATAGCAGCTTTCATTGTTTTCATTTAACAACGCTTCAGATGGGAGGCTTGAGCTTATTGGGAATTAACTGATAATTGACAATACGCTCTAGAGAAGTCCACCTTTGGCATTAGAATTTAATCTCTAATTTGGAAAGTAAAATTAAAATGTTTGTCATGTAAAGACAGGGTGCTGCCTTTACCATGAATTTGCAGAATATTTGGATTTTCAGAGCAAAGTTAGTAAACCTATTAAGATTTACTGTACTTGCTGCCTTACAGGTGAGTCAATAGAAGTGTACAGAGTCTGCCTTGGATGGAGTTAACCTTCTTCACAGCAGCTCTTATGGTGTTTTAGATTTGTGACCATTGGTAACACCAATGTTTTGGCTATTGCTGAGCAGCGCCAAGGCCTCCTCTGCCTCTCACTCTGCCTCCTTCCCCATCTGTAGTTTGGGAGTGGGCAAGAGGTCGGGAGGTGACACAGCCGAGACAGCTGACCCCAGATGATCGAAGGTATTTTCCATACCATGTAATGCTGTGATCAGCATTAAAACTGGGGCCAGGGTGGGAGGGGGTGTGTAGTACCAACGGCCCAAAGTAGCCGTTGTTCTGGGACTGGCTAAGCATCGGTCTGCTGGTGGCGAGCGATTGCTTCTGCATTACTTGTTTCTTCCCCCCGCCCTGCCTTCACCTACTAAACTGTCTTTACCTTGACCCATGAGGGTTTTTTCCTTTTGTCCTTCCGATCCTCTCCCCTACTGCAGGGGGGGAGTGAAAAAGTGACAAGGTGGCGACTTACCTGCCGGCCAGGGTCACCCCACCCCAAAAAGAAAAGCCCAAAAAGCTCCACTAGTAGGAATTCATTTTATTACTACTACCTCTGTCCACTTCAGCTGCTACAGATCAGCTCCGCAGGGCTCTGCATTGTAAGCTAAAATTCATCCAACAGAGATCTCCACCTGCTCTCTTTCTAGGGCATTTGCCCTCCTTAATATTTTTGACAAGTAAGTTTGGGGCAGGGCAGATCAGGATTGTTAAGACAAATTAAGTTTATGTAAAAAAAAGGAGAAATTCTTCAGCACAACATTGTGTACTACCAGATAGTTGTTCTTAAGAATTAGGAAGAAAAAGTCCACAGGAAAACACCTCAAAAAACCAGACTGTTTTAATCACCCAAAATAATTCCTGTGGTGACAGATAAGGAAACTAGCAGTGTGAGTCTATGCAGCAGCATGAAGAAGTATCTATGTTAATGCCACTTCTTGTTCTGTATCCCAGCTACATTAGCTATTTTCTACTTTCTTTTCTACCCAAGGATATGAGGTCAGAAAACATTAATTTTTTAGTGTGATTACAGATTACATGATCTAGATACTCACTGCTAGCTACAACTGTGTGTGCAGTCCCCTTCTTTTTTTTTTAAACTATCATCAGTAAATACCTTAGCTTGCTCAATAAAGACATATTACAAATTCCTGAGTACAAACAATGTACTCTTCAGCTGTCTCTTGAAGAAGTTGGAAAAAATCCTAAACACTAAAATCAGTAAAATCAGACATCTATGTGTACCAAACCTTCACCACTCTGGTTCTTTTGTAATAGGGACGCAAGCCACAGCATCTTGCTTCTGTGTATTGTCTTGATTTGTTCAAGTATCTCTGTCACAACTAATGCTGTTTTAAGCGATCTTCTGTATCATGGCTTTTAGGGAAGCAGAGAAGAACTGCAGCAAATAACTCAGGATTCAGTCTAACCAGTTTAAGAAATAATATAATTTTAACTTCTTCATGTATTTTGAAAAAGAGACTGCAGATCAGGATTAAATACTACCAGTTTTCCTCCCTTAGTTAATATTCAAAATATTTTTTAAAATCCCAGTGCTTCCTTCACATGCACTGACTTGCCATTTGCATTGAAAAGCTATACAGAAACAATTAAACAACTGCTAAAGAAGCATATTTTTAAAACTCTGCATGGTTACTAGTATAAACATAAGAATATTTTGACACGCGTATGTATGTCAGCTACATATTTATTTACTGAGATGTTTATACAGCAAAGGGTTTATCTAAAAGACAATACACACACATGTGGATTGCAGATGCTACATCGGCCCTTCTTGTACACATCCTGGAATGCAACTCTGCCACTGCTGACACTGAGAAGACAGATATTCATAAGAGCTAACTACAAAATTGAATCACTAGACATATCTAAAGAAAGGCTAAGATTAATGAAAAAATCTCAGTATCTGGCATCTTTTGTCTTCCATATATCTACTGTACTTAGACATTCCTGGGTCAAATTTCCCTGCATTCCAAGGTAAATCTTCCACTTAACTGTGGCAAGTTGCACTAATAAATGCCAAACGCTACAGTGGCGCAACATACACATTATGGATCATAAGTGTTACTCAAAGGCAGCTTTTTCTGGTATGCAAGTTTACGTTTGAGAAACAAAGCCAAGCTGTATTCAAATATTCAATGCTCCAACAAAAAAATATACTTTAAAAACTGGCTTAAAGAGAACCAAACACCTTCCCTAAAAATATTTCAGAATCCAAACACTCTACAAAATTTCCTAAAAAATTCTTATATGCAGATGTTGATTATATTGATTTAAGGCTGAATAAATTACTTCTGTAATTTAGGAAAACTGCAAAACAGCAAACAACAAAGGGGAATGGAAAAAGGAAAAAAGTGATCTGACCAACTACAAGCCTGTTAGTTTACAGCAGTGTTCGAGGTTATGGAAAGCTTTTTAAAGGAAGAGAGGTTAATGAAACTGAAACATAATTCAGAAACTGTTATCTCAAAAGTAGTTCATGTGAAAATAACCCACTATCTTTCCCAATCTAGACGACTTATATGGAAAGCAACTAGTGAATGATAGATGACTATTAGTGCATAGTTGGACAGTGGATTTGCTAAACGAAAAATGGTGACAGGGAGTATTGGAAGCGTAAACATCAAGCTAAAAGAAGGCTTCTTCTACAGTTTAGGTAAGGCTAAACCTTGCAACATATTTAACCAAAACTTCAGTAATAAAACTTGGCTCAAAAGAATGTGAGAGTTTGTGCGATGCCTCCCACAAAGCTGAGAGGCATCCTTAACACAGAAAGACAAAACACACAGGAAAAAGCGAACAAATCCGGGCAGGGCTGGCTTCAGTGAAATGGGATGCAGACCAGTATTTCTAAGTGCAAAGTCAGACTGAGAGAACTTTTATGAACAAAAACTTTTAAGCATTGCCTCCAAATGAAGTGGTTGCACAATTCGCAACCCTCAGACATGTTACACCAACTCTGTCTTCTCCTCCCACCCCAGCCTGAGAGCTCCCTGTGGTAGCATTAAGCATCTGTTTAGCTATACAGCACACCGGATTGCAGAACTGATTCACAGAAAAAAAATGCTGGGGGGGGGGGCGGGAGGGAAAGGCTAACCAATCTCTTGACTGAGTTCCTCAGTCTGATGAACATGAATGTTTCCACTGACACAAGGAAGGAAATAACATGTGTGTGGGAGCAGGACTGAACAACATTTTTGGCAGCCAAAAATGTGTGTGAAATTAGTGCTTACTTGCTTGAATCCTTCAGCAAAGAGAGGATATCATCAACTGGAAACAAAAGGAAAAGGTCCTGTGCCACAAGATCATGACAAATCAACCAACCTGTTACTGCTCGGAAAAAGATAAGACAACAATGGTGGGATGCACAGACTCTTATCTGCATACAAAGGATGACACAGACACTTGGTATGCGATTAAACAACAAACCACAGCTTCAGCTCTTCTACAGAAACTCACAAAAGGCATGAATTGTGTGGGCTTAAGGATGCCTTATTTCTTACCCCGAACCCAACGGGAAGAGAATATCATAATCCCTTTAACCAATTAGAGACCACATAGGTAGAAAAAAGGTTTCAGTCATCTCTTTTCTGTTCTGAGGCTGAAAATTTATTAGCTCTCATTACAGTATTTCCTTCAGTTATTCAGCCCTTGGCCATGGCTACCAGTCGAGTGCTCTAGCTGTATCTGTCATGCCTAATCCTTCACTGCTTGATTTCGCAGGGACTCCTGCATCTGAAGTAACACTCACACACCACACTTTTCCAGAAATACTGCTCTTGGACAGCCTACTTCTCAGCCCAAATTTCCATTACATTCACTCAGGCATTAAGTGTGCTTGGCAAGCAAGCCCTGTATGTTAGGGAGTGCTTTGACTGTCTAGAGCTCAATGGCAGTGATGATGAGGTCGAGTGCTTGTGGGTAAGGACGAGGGGGAAGGCCAACAAGGCAGATGTCCTGCTGGGAGTCTGTTATAGACCACCCAACCAGGATGAGGAGGCAGACGAAATATTCTGCCAGAGCCTCGCACAAGTCTCACAATCGCTAGCCCTTGTTCTC
>NW_009223716.1:5285-6476 GCF_000690835.1 Fulmarus glacialis | reverse complement strand
AAACGGCTGCCCACCAGATGGCGCTCCAACACAGAAGGAACCAGCATTGAAAGCTGTTAGTTTTACTTGCCTTCCGTGGCAGCCCTTTCAGTACCCCACCACCACGAGGACTCTGCGGTTGCTGAGCATCAACCTTGCTGGAGTCCAACTGGAAAGCGATCAAGCACCCCGTCGAGCTCCCACACACAAGTAGGCAGGACTGAAAGATGTTCGCGGCTATCACCTTTCCTTTACAGCCCCTTCTCAGCTGCAGAGCACCCAGCCATATCCAGTACCGCAAATGCGCAATATCCAGCATACCTTACTATCCATCATACCCTCTGCCCAGCACCAAAAACCCCAAGAAATTGTTCCTGTCCTGGGCACTGGGGGTACTGGGTGCCAGGCCCTGAGTGTAGTGGGTTCTGGACATGTCTGGGTGCTGGGGTTGCTGGGTTTTGGGCATATCTGGGTTCTGGACATGTCCCTGTGCTGGGCAGTGGGAGTTCTTGGTGCTGGGAATGGCTAGGTGATGGTCATGTCTGGGTAGTGGAGCTGTTTACTGGCAGTGGTGGACACTGGCGGTGCTGGGCTTTGGGGGAACTGGGTGCTAGGACATGAGGGTGCGGGGTGCTGGGCATTTCTAAGTTGTCTGTCCTGGGCACTGGGCCTGCTGGTCCCTGGGGCTGCAGGGGAATAGGCATATCAGAGTGCTGGGCATGTCTGGGAGCTGAGTACTTAGCGCTGGGTTCTGGGCGCTGGGGATGCTGACTGGTGGGCATGTCTGTATGCTGGTTCCTGGGCACTGATGGTAGTAGGCATGGGAGTGCTTGTCACTGGGCATGTCCTGGTCCTGGCTGTTGGGTGGTGGGGGTACTGAAAGATGGGCATGTCTGGATGCTGTGCACTAGGGGTGTTGGCTGGTGGGTGTGTTCATGTGTTGGGCATATCCGTATGCCAGACACTGGGTACTGCATGTACTGGGTGTTGGGGTTGCTGGGCAATGGGTTTGCTGAGTGCTGGGCACGGGGCTTGCTGGCTGCTGGCCGGTGTAGGTGCTGGGGGCTAGGTACTGTGGGTGCTGGTTCTGGGCCCTGGGAGTTCTCAGTACTCTGCATAAGCGGGTGCTGGGTATGTCTTGCTGCTGGATGCTGGGTGCTAGGCACTGATGTGTTCGGTTCTGGTCAAGTCCAGCTGCTTGGCATGACCGGA
>NW_009223716.1:3856-4687 GCF_000690835.1 Fulmarus glacialis | reverse complement strand
CTTGGCATGAGCGGGTGCTGGGCACTGGGTGTGCTGGCTGCTGGGAGTTAGGGGTGCTGGCTGTGGGCATTTCCAGTTGTTGGTTATGACCGGGTGCTGGGTGCTGGTTATTCTGGGTGCTGGGCTTGTCCAGGTGCTGGGCACATCCAGATTGTGTGTGCTTGGCACTTGGTGTTCTGGGTGGTGGGCAGTGAAGGTGCTGGGTGCTAAGCACTGGGGATGCTGGGTGCTGGGTGCTGGGCATTGGGGCTGCTGGGTGGTGGCATGTCCAGGTGCTGTGTGTTGGCGGTGGGTGTGCTGGGTTGTGCACATGTCCGGAAATTAGTGCTGGGCCATGGGTGTGCTTGGCCTGGGGGTGCTGGGCACTGGGGTTTCTTGGTGCTGGGCAGAGGGTATGATCGGTGCAGTGTGCTGGTGTTCTGAGTGCTGGGTCCTGGGGGTGCTGGGCCCTGGTATTGCTGTATAGCTGAGTGCGGGATTTGTCTTGGTGCTGGATGCTGGGTGCTGGAGGTACTGGGTGCTTGGTGCTGGGTGTTGGGCATATCCGGTGCTGTGTGCAGGGCATATGCGGTGTTGGGTGTATGCACCGGGCTTGCTGGGTGCTGGGCATATCCAGTGCTGAATGCGTGTGCTGGAGCTGCTGGATGCTGTGCTCTTGGGGTGCTGGATTCTTAGCATGTGCATGTGCTGTGTGCTGGGCCCTGGTTGTGCTGGGTATGTGTGGGTGCTGGTTGTTGGGCAGTGTGGGCGCTGGGCATGTGTGGGTGCTATGTGATGGGCGGTCGTGGTGCTGGGTGGTGGGCAGCAGGGAAGCTGCCTGCTGGGCACATC
>NW_009223716.1:0-3795 GCF_000690835.1 Fulmarus glacialis | reverse complement strand
TGCTGGGCAATGGCGGTACTGGGTGCTGGGTGTGTGCGGGTGGTGGTCCCTGGGGGTGCTGGATGCTGTGCTTGTCCGGGTGCTGGGCATGTCTGGGTGCGGGGTACTGGGCACTCAGGGTGCTGGGAATGTCCGGGTGCTGATCACTGGGGATGTTGGGTGCTGGTTTGCTGGGTTCTGGGCACTGGTGTGTTGGCCGCTGGGTATGTTTGGGTGTTGGGCATGTTTGGCTTCTGGGCAGTGGGCACTGGCAGTGGTGGGCGCTGGGAGTGCTGGGTGTTGTGTCGTGGGTGTGCTGGGTGCTGGGCTGTGGGGTTGTTGGGTGTTTGTCCCTGGGTGTGCCAGGTGGTGGGCATTGTGAGTGCTGGGGCTGCTAGTGCTAGGCACTAGGGGTGCTGGGTGCTTTGCATGTGCGGGTTCTGATTGTGGGATGGTGGCGGTGCTAGTCATGTCCGTGTGCTGCTTGCTGGGCCCTGGGGGTGCTGGGTGGTGGACATCGGGACTGCTGCCTGCTGGGCTTATCTGGGTGCTGGGCATGTCCGTGTGTTGGTTGTTTGGCTCTGGGTGTGGTGGTTGCTGGGGATTTTTGGGTGCAGAGCATGTCTGCTGATGGGTAACGGGCACTAGCTGTGGTGGGCTCTGGATGTGCTGTGTGCTGGGCATGTCCGGGTACTGTGTTTTGGGTGGGTGGGGCTGTTGGTTGCTGGGTGTGCTGGGTGTTGGTCAGTGGGGGTGCTGGGTGCTGGGTACTGGGTGCTGGGCACTGGAGGTGCTGGGCACTGACGATGCTGGCTGGTGGGCCTGTCCATGTGCTGGGCATGTGCATGTGCTGGATGCTGGGCTCTATTGGTACTGGGTCCTGGCTGCTGGGTGTTGGGAATATCTGGGTCCTAGGCATGTCTGGGTGCTGGGTGTTGGGGGTTGGGGTGCTAGGTGCTGTTCATATCTGGGTGTTGGGTGCTGTGCCATGGGCGTGCTGGGTGCTGGGCACTGGTGGTGTTGGTTGCTGCGCCCTGGTGGTGTTGGGTACTGGGCATGTCCGGGTGCTGGGCATGCTCAGCACTGGGACATGCCTAACACCCACTGCCCACAGCGCTCAGCACCCAGCACCTGCAGTGTCCAGCACCCAACACTCAGAAATTACCAACACCAGGACATGCCTACACCCACCACCCACAGCTCCCAGCACCCCCAGCACCCACCACCCAGGAGCCCCAGGGCCCAGCACCCAGCACTCGGACATGCCCAGCACCGCCACCACCCAATACCCAGCACCCCGCAGGCCCAGCAGACAGCACCCCCAATGCCCAGCATCCAGCACACGGACACGCCCAGTGCCCAGATATGCCCAACAACCAGCACCTAGCAACTGCACCTAGCACTGCCAGTGCCCAGCACCCAGCATTCAGTCATGCCCAGCACCTAACACCCCCAGTTCCCAGTACCTAGCACCCCCAGCAACCACCACCCCCAGAGCCCAGCACTCAGCACCAGCAGTGCTCAGCACCTGGACTTGCCCAGCACCCACACATGCACACCACCCAGCAGCTCCAGGGCCCAACACTCAGAAAGCTTGTGCCCAGCACACCCTCCGCCCAACACCAAGCAACCCCAGTGCCCAGCACCCACCACCACCCCGCCCCCACACACCGCCCATCACCCAGACATGCCCAGCACCCCCACCACCCAACACCCAGCATCCGGACATGCCCAGCACACAAACATGCGGACACTGCGGGTGATGGGTGCTGGGTGGTGGAGGTGCTAGATTTTGAGCACTGTGGGGGTGCTGGATGGAGGGTGTTGTGTGTGCTGGGTGCTGGGCACTAGGGATGCTGTGTGCTCAGCTCTGGGGGTGCTGGGTGCTGGGCATGTCCAGGTACTATGTGCTGATCCCTGGGGATGTTGGGGGCTGGTTTGCTGGGTTCTGGGCACTGATGTGTTGTTTACTGGGCATGTTTGGGTGCTGGGTACTGTGCACTGGCGATGTGGGTGGGGCGATGGGGGTGCTGTGTGCTGGGCATGTCCAGGTGGTGGGTGTTGGGTGGTGCGGGTACTAGGCACTGGGGGTGCTGAGCCCTGGTATTGCTGGGTACTATGCACAACTGAGTGCAGGGTATGTCGTAGTGCTGGATGGAGGGTGTTGGGTATGCTGGGCGCTGGGTGCTGAATGCTGTGGATGCTGGGTGCTAGGTATGTTTCGGTGCTGGGCATGTCCAGGTGCTGTGTTCTCGGCTCTGGTGGTGCTAGGTGCTGGGTATGTTCAGGTACTGGGTGCTGGGCTCTGGGGGTGCTTGGTGCTGGGTGCTGGGTGTGCTGGGTGCTGGGGGAGCTGTGTGTGGGAGTATCCGTGTGCTGGACATGATCAGGTGCTGGGTGCTAGGCGCTGGGTCTTACGGGTTCTGGGCGTGTCCAGGTGCTGGGCATGTCCATATGCTGGGTGCTTGGTGTTTAGGGTGCTCGCCGGTGGGCAGTGGGGGTGCTGGTCGCTGGGAATGCTGGGTGCTGGGGGTGCTGTGTGCTGGGCACAGGGGTGCTGGGTACTGGGCATCTCTGGGTGCCTGGCATGTCTGACTGATGGGTGCTGGGCGTTGGAGCTGCTGGGTGCTGGGCGTGTCCGGGTGCTGGGCATGTGTGGGTGCTGGATGCTCGAACTTTGGGGTGCTGGGTGGTGGGCATGTGTGGGCACTGGGTGATGGAATTGCTGGGTGCTGGGCTGTGCGGGTACTGGGTCCGGGGCATGTCCGGATCCTGGCTTTTGGGCAGTGGGGGTGCTGGGTGCTGACCATGGCCAGGTGATGGGTGTTGGGCACTGGGGGTGCTGGGTGGTGGGCGCTGGGTGTGTTGGGTTCTGGGTGCTGGCATTGCTTGGTGCTGTGCATCTCCCAGTGCTGGGTGCTGGGATCTGGTGGTGCTGAGTGCTGGGCTCCAGGGGTGTTGGGTGCTGGACATTCTAGGCACTGGACATGTCTGTGTGTTGGTTGTTTGGCATTGGGGGTGCTATGTGCTGTGTATGTTTGTGTGCTGGGCTGTTGGAGAATGGCTGAGGAGCCTTGTGATTCAATTTTGACATAAGTTAGCCAGACTAGGCCGCAGTGAAAAATTCCAAGTCGTGCTGACAAGGGAGAAAAAGAAGGTCATGCTGACCTTGCACTGTACAGATAAACAGCTTTTGAAGAAACACTGTATAAGAAAAACAGGATGGAACCCGGACCATGTAACAGTAACCGCAAGTAGGAGGAGTATGCTAATGCAATCTTTAGAGCTAAGCCAATAATTGTAAGACAAGTATGCATAAGGTAGAAATTAGTGTATAAATACATGTAGGGTTTTGCAATAAAGTTGAAGCTTGCCTTATCACTCACATTGAGTCGACTGCTTGCCTTCCCTCGCTCGTCGCACTGGGCATGTCCAGGTGCTGGGTGGTGGGCAGTGGGGGAGGTGGGTGCTGGGCCCTGGAGCTGCTGGGTACTGCGTATGTCTGGGTGCTGGCTGCTGGGCACTGGGGATGCTGACTGGTGGACATGTCCATGTGCTAGGCATGTCTGTGTGCTGGATGCTGAGCACGTGGGGTACTGAATGCTAGCGGTCCTGGGTTTTGGGAATGTCTGGCTGCTGGGCATGTCCGTGTCCTGGGTGTGTGCGCTGGGGGTGCTAGTTGCTGGGTATGTTTGGGTAGTGGCAGTGCTGGGTATGTCCGGGTGCGTGGCATGTGCGGGTGCTGGGCACTGGGCGCTCGAGGTGCTGGGTGGTGGGCGCTGGCGGTGCTGCCTGCTGGGCATGTCCGGGTGCTGG
>NW_009223715.1:0-6617 GCF_000690835.1 Fulmarus glacialis | reverse complement strand
GCACTAAGAAGATTTTTACTTCACAGGCAGTAAAGTAAAAGAAGTTAATGATCTAGCGATTAATTAGGCATTACAAAATCTTGAAAATCTAACATTAGCATGAGATTTTTTTCCCTTTCCTCTCTGAAGACATGCGTGCTTTTGCCTGGCTTTCTCTTTTTTATACTTATTGTTCCTAAATAATCTCTATAAATAAATCCTCTATAAATAAAAAAGTCTTTCTTCTGTTTCCCAGTCCAGTGCTGTTTTTGTTGTTTGTATTTTTGGCAAGTTGCTCCAGGGGAGGTTTAGGTGGACTTGGCAGTGTTAGGTTAATGGTTGGACTTGATGATCTTAAAGGTCTTTTCTGACCTAAATCGTTCTCTGATTTTATAATTCTATATAACTGGTATCTTGTGATCACTGAATTTCATTGTGTTACTGTTATCCTGTGCTTGTTCCAGATAATGTCTCTCATCTCATATCAAGTATGTAAGCTCTCCTAGGTGGGCTGTCTTTATCCTCCCAGAATGTGTACACCACTTTCTTTTACGGGGACTAGTTTACCGAGGTTCTATTGCCTTATAAAATATTAAAACCTGCTTACTTGACTCCTCTGGCCCTACACCGCTTGGTGTTATTCCAAAAATGAAGGTGAGTTTTTGATTTCAGGGTTTAAGATGCCTGCTAATTTGCTGCTTACCCAGCCCAGGCGGATTGTCTTTCCACAGAGACCAAAGGGTCTTAATCCTCAATGTATTTTTAGAAGGATGAATCCCTCTACCTGCATTGTTGTTGGGTTTTTTGTTTGTTTTGGTTTGGGTTTTTTTTGTAACCAAAATACAGATCTACTAGGATATGTTTAGCAGAATAATTTTAAATGAATTGGAGAGTCTCTTCTGAACAAACTATTGAACCTACTTGAACTCCTCCAGTAAAAACTATGCTGTTAATTAATATTGTGCAAGACACCTCTATGTTTTATTTTGATTATGTCAGTCTCTGTCCACGTTAGTGGCTCGCTTACTGCTATCATCCGTCTTAATCCTATTTTCGTAAAGGCATGCTATATCTGGTACTCCAACCCTTGTTTCAAGGCGACCTCAGGGGAATGTTTCAATGAACCTTCTTGACACAGCATGTTGTAACACACACTGGGACTATGATGGTGACGTGCATGAGTTGCTTCCTTTCAGTTGTTTTAAACAAACAGTAGCATGTCCAAGAATGAAAGCAATGGCAGACATTTGGATCCAGTGGAAGACAAGGGTGTCACCAAGAAGTATGTGTGGGGTCAATCGGATGCTGCAATGAGCAGGATCAGTTGTGGATGAACTGTGCTGAGAGGGACACAGGAACTGTAAGGGATTGTTGGGATGATGGGGAGCATACCCATTAGCAAGATGAGGAAAAATGGACCTCAGGAACCCAGAGAAATGGAAGTCATGTTGAAGGACTGGGCAGGTGGATTAGAACTGCAATATTAGTAAGAACTGCGGGTTTGTTACTGACAGAATGGGCCAGTCAGCGGGGCTGACAAGAGCAAAGCAGTACCTGTTTTCAGTGGTTTCCAGGGTTTTGATATGTTTTTTTCAGGTTGACAATGAAATGAAGCAAAACTTCTGAATGTTTGCCTCCAGTGCTGGGAGAGGGGAGAATGTACGTGCATCAGGAGTCTCCTTTAGCTGGCTGATTTCAGGCAATGATTTAGGATAGAAGAAATGCAGATATAAGTCCTGCTCAGCTTGACTCACAAAAGAGGTTTTCAGTTCAGATCACTGTTGGGCAGAACCGGTACTTGACATTTTCATTAAAAATAACCACATACAGGACTGCTTGCTGCAGTAGTTGCAAACTCCTTTGTTTATCTTGCCTCTATTTTACTTTCAGGGGGAGGAACCTCCCTTTGGTCCTCAGAATGTCTAAATGCAGAGGAACGGTGCATGCCAGTGTGTGTGCATGCATATTCGGTTGCCTATCTGTACATTTAGAAATCAGATCGGGAAATATAAGCTGAAGTGGAAACACCAGAGGACTTGATTCTGACCCTGCACTGATATAACTCTATTAACATCAGTAGAGTTGGTGTTGATTTATGCCATGGGGTCAAAGACCACAGCCTCACGACACCCAGAGCAGCTGGAGTTCCCCTGCCAGGGATGGTAAATGGGCAGCCAGGGGCTTTTCTTCTTTGCTGCTTTGCTATTTTGGGTCTCTGTCAGGGATTACTTCTCACTTCTCCCACTTCTTCCAGCGGTACGTGAATGTGCCGTGTCAGGTGTACTTGCAGGCTTTGCGCTGTGGAAATGGTAAGCAGTTTTGCTGAGGCACCGCGCCGATGGACAAAGCAGCCTAACGAAAGGGAAGTCAGGCTGGATAACTTCCCATAATGTCTTCCCTCTCACAAAAACCTGACAGAAAAGCACAACACAAACAGTTGTTTTTGCTTCTTATCTTTAGCCTTTCTCCTGGGTTTGTGTTTCCTCTGTCCTTATGGTTTCTTGTCAGCTTTTGCTGTTTCCATCCTTCCTTTTCCCTGAGCCTTTACCAGCAGGCAGAGGAGAGGCGGTCTGATCTAGAGGATAGTCAGCAGCAGGCTATAAATTTGGCAGCATATCATGAGCATGCTTCAATATGCTATGTAATTTGTAAGGCAACACATCCATTTTAAGCCCAAACCTGAATCCCAGTATATCAAAAAGCAGGAGACTGAAGAATAGGCCATTGCTGCCACTTATAATAACCCCTCCAGAAACTCATTGTGTGAAGGGTCTTGTGTCTATCATTAAAGTTGTTTTCTTTCTCCTTTTAGCTGCTATGTGCCATGTATTTATTAGAAGTTATTGCTAGTATGACTTTATTGATAAAGCTCCATTGTATCTTGCACAAAAAGAGAACAAAAGATGTAATACTCCCTGGCATATCATGTGGATTCTCGTTGTATGGCATTGACTTCAAGGGACAGAAATTTCCCTTGTTAGGGTTTCTTCTCTGCTACTGAATTCCGGGCAAAATCAGAGTCCAAAAACCAAGTTTAAAACCCAAAGGGAGCTGAACATGTCAAAATGCCTTATAAACTGAAGGGATAGAGAAGTTCTGGAGACAGCTTTAAAATATGTGCATCACCTTAACTGATATTTTATAGGGGAGTTTCTGTCACTCCGGGCAGAGGAAAATTACCCTACGGTCCTGCCCTGCTTCTGCATACCAACCCCCATCCACGTGGGGATGTGCTTGCCCTCTCCTCTATGAGGGAGGCAGACAGGGACCGTCTCTCTGGCCATGGGAAGGGGGAGGAAAGCAATCTGTGTGTTTCCCTTCCCTTCCTCCTTCCTCTGCTCTAGTGTGATGACAAGTACTGAAGAGCAGGACATGAGACGAATCTGATTGCTACAAAACCTTTGGGATCTAAGTGCTTTTCGTGTTATTTATTTATTGTTTATCTACCTATTTATTTTCCCAGGAAATCCAAGCTATCCAGAGCATGTTCTGAAAGGAGGAGCTACCCAGAACTGAATTACCTGATGGGCCTGATCTTGAAACCACAGGTAACTTGGCCTTGCTGTTTATAACCTGAATGGAGGAAAGACATTTTAAAACTAGACAAAGCATGCACCATGGAGACTCACAAACTACCTAAAGATGTCAGATACAGAATACTTGAAATTGGAAGAAAAGACGACGACTCCGTGCCTCACTGCCTGCAGAGGAATGTCAGATTAGTGCAGCAGCCAACAGAAGCAACACAGACTTGAGAAGTGCTGTGATGCAGCCAAGATTAGATACCAGAGCTATGCTGAGGGGCATCTGAGCCCTTCTATAAAAGCAGAAGCCCTTATTCACTGCAAAGTAGGTAGCAGAAAACAGCCATTTCCAGAAACCAGAGGAAGCATTTTCAGGTATCGAACTAAATATGTCTTGGTATCAGAGCTGTGACCTACATGCCAGACTAGAGGACCAGTGTCAAGGTCAGATCAAAGTTACTGGACTGATGCGCTAGTATTAGAGTTTGGTCTTTGGTACCAGTAAACTATGTGGAAAATAGAAAAATCTCCAGATATTCTGAAAGTTATTGGCTCTGAGCTGTACCTTGAATGAGTCTTGCTCGCTCAGGAACCCTCGGTGACGTCTTCCATAAGAAAGGACTCAATGAACACCAGGGTCTTAACAGCCTCTTCAGGATCAGTACACAGAGGCAATCCCTGATTTACAGCTGTGACGAAAGACTACTTGTGGCATGTTCACCCTCTTTTCCAGCAGTGTTTATGGACTTCTGGGAAGTAAGGGGTTTATTTCCAGGGGGAGAACAAGTCAGATAAAAAGTCTGTGGGTATTGACTTCCTCGCTTTCTGCAGGACATTGCTGCAGGATGTTTACTGTGTTTTCCATAAGACATTGTTGCAGAGATAGGCAGTCCAGGGCCAGTGAGGGATGGAGAAGTATCTGGTAGACAATGATTCCTTCGGGATTGTACTGTCTAGAAGATAGAAGAGGGCCAGGAGAGATCAAAGGCACAGCGTCTGCTAAAAAATAGTGATTACAGCTGTGTGCATATATGGTTGTGGGGGGTATTCTGTCTTCTGTTTTGATTTAATTGTTAGGCTGTTAGGAAATATCATTTCAGTTCAATTTCAAAGCAGATTTTTTTGTGAATTACAAAAATGTTACCGATTCTTTTTTACTCAAACATAAATGTGTGTGTGTATGTAGATGCAGATACATATGCTCTCATCATGGCATTTTAAGGGTAAGCTTAGTTTCTTATGCAGTTACATTATAAAATTGTGTGTAAAACTGAAATGGTTCACTGAAAGGGAAACTATAAAACTGTATAAAGATTCATGATCCCTTACTGGTCCTATTTTAACAAGAAACTATAAAAGGAAACATTTATTTTTCCATGCTAAAAACAAAGGTCACTCAGTAGCTTTCAGTTTTCTTTCCCTTTTTTTCCCCTTCTTGGCACTCATGTTGGTTTCTGAAAATATTTCTTTTTTTTTTTCTTTCATTTCTCCCCTTTCAAGCTCACCATCTTTCACTCTAACAGCTTCTTTCTTCTCTATCGTTATTTCCCAGCAAACTAATATCCTTAGGGGTTCTCCTGCCTTTTATTACAAGGAGTTCATATCATCTGGCCCTATGAACTGGAGGGCAGATAAGGAACTATTTTCAGCACTATAATGTTCTAGAAAGAACCTGCACACCGATCCAAATGAGACTTGTTCTTTAGTTATTACTAAACTTCCTTTTCCGTGGACCTTCTGGTGCATCTCAGACAGGTGGTAGAGAACCAGTGGTCATTTGTCCAAAATGACTAGGAAGCATTAAAAATTGTGTACTAGCCTCCAAAATACAGAAGCTACTGACACGTCACTATTTTACTGAGGCATAGGGTCAGCCACCGCTTGTTTTTAAGAGGTCACCTGCTCTGACTATTAAGTAGTCAGAGAACATATGGACTAGAACTGTAATTTCTCTTACCCTTGGGATCTCTCCTGGGTCTTAACACTCCAGGAGTATAAAATTAAGTGTCCACTTTCAAACAGAGTGGCTTTTGCTTTCCTGGCCAAACTCTATGCAATCAGGTCCAGGGCTATCCAAATAACTTCTGCTTTTAATATATTAAAATTTCTGATAAATGGAAGTCATGGCACCTGCAGGGCACTTTCAAGGTCCAACATAGTGACAAAGGATGAGGAAAAGGCTGAGGTACTTAATGCCTTCTTTGCCTCAGTCTTTAACAGTAAGACCAGTTGTTTGCGGGGTATCCAGCCCCTTGAGCTAGAAGACAGGGATGGGGAGCGGAATGGAGCCCCCATAATCCAAGGGGAAATGGTTAGTGACCTGCTACACCACTTAGACATACACAATTCTATGGGGCTGGGTGGGATCCACTCCAGTAAGAGTAGGGAGGGGGGGGGCAGAAGTGCTCCCCAAGCCACTTTCCATCATTTATCAGCAGTCCTGGCAAACGGGGAAGGTCCTAGTTGACTGGAAGCTAGCAAATGTGACGCCCATCTACAAGAAGGGCCAGAAGGAGGATCCGGGGAACTACAGGTCTGTGAGCCTGACTTCACTTTCCATCATTTATCAGCAGTCCTGGCAAACGGGGAAGGTCCTAGTTGACTGGAAGCTAGCAAATGTGACGCCCATCTACAAGAAGGGCCAGAAGGAGGATCCGGGGAACTACAGGTCTGTGAGCCTGACTTCGGTTATGGAGCAGATTATCTTGAGTGCCACCACGTGGCACATACAAGACAACCAGGTGATCAGGTCAGCACGGGTTCATGAAAGGCAGGTCCTGCTTGACTAATCTGATCTCCTTCTATGACAAGGTGACCAACTTAGTGGATGAGGGAAAGGCTGTGGATGTTGTCTACCTAGACTTTAGTAAAGCCTTTGACACCATTTCCCACAGCATTCTCCTAGAGAAACTAGCTGCTCATGGCTTGGACGGGCATACTCCTCTCTGGGTAAAAACTGGCTGGATGGTCGGGCCCAGAGAGTTGTGGTGAATGGAATTAAGTCCAGCTGGCAGCCAGTCAGAAGCGGTGTTCCCCAGGGCTCAGTACTGGGGCCAGTTCTGTTTAATATCTTTATCAACGATCTGGATGAGGGGATCAAGTGCACCCTCAGTA
>NW_009223714.1:0-80163 GCF_000690835.1 Fulmarus glacialis | reverse complement strand
GGGCAGCACCATCCGCAACCCCGCCGCGCCGCAGCCGCGCCGACGCGTGCCGCCCTCTCCGAAAAACAAACCTCTGTCCGGGGGTCACGGCTTCGGGTTTTATTAGAGCGTGCTGGTATTTCTAGGGGGGCTTCCCTTCCCTTCCCTTCCCCTCCCACTTCTTCGTGTCCATCCTTTCCCGCTGCATCACAGCCAGGCGGCACAGCAGCCCGGGTAGCCCCACCTGCCAGCCCCGGCAGATACTAATTTACCTCCCAGGCTGCCCGCAGCCGGTCAGCTTTTCAGCATTGCAACATTATTAGCTGAGTCTACCAGAGGGGCTCGTGATCAGTAAAAGAGGCAGCTTTTATTGCAGTTGTCTGCCCTTTACTCATAAAAACGCCGCCTTTTCGTCTTCTTGCTGCGCTGCTTGTCAAGTTGCTGTCAGGGAGCAAAGGAAATGCCTACTCAGACGTCAGGGAAGGTGACATGGCTGTCAAACATGCAGGCAATTCAACATCACGGGGAGCCGCAGGCTGGCTGCAAAGACAGAGGCAAGTGTGGATGCATTGTGCCAAAAGTAATATTCCAGCATTTCAGAGTGAAATGTTAAATTGATTTAAATTAAATTGAGTTAATCACTGTGGAACTGCTGTATTGCCACATACTCTGACCTTTCTTCATACCTGGTGCCAGTCCTCATCTATTGCTGCAGCACTGAGGATCTCCGCTGGGGTCAGGGATTTCCCAGACAGGAATACAGCATCGCGAAGCATCTGTGCAGAATCCGATCCATCTGCTATATTTGCGTACTTGCTCTGCACACTTGCTCTACTGTGAGTCAGACCTGAGCAGTAAACCCAACATGCCAGCATATATATGACTACTGTGCGTGCAGAGATTACCTGTGCTGCATGTGTGCACTTGCAGTGATATAATCATCTGTATGAAAACATACAGATGTTCATGACCAATATCCAGATATGCAGATTACAGTCACATAGCCCAGGAAGCGTGGAGGGACCCAGAAGAGAGAATATGAGAAAACTGTACTTGGTTTAAGGCTCCTTTTCCCTGCCTTACCAGTGTAGAAAGCGCAATTAGTATAAATGCAAATAGGGCCTGCAGAAATTTCCTCAGCAGAAGTCTTAGAGCACACTGCAATCAGACACAAAGCTACTCCTGAGCAAATGCTTCATGCCTTAGCTGACATGTGGCACTGAGCTAATGTAAGTTATGCAATTACCCACCAAATGGTTATCACTGAACTGATAGCTTGTACAGTAGTAGCTTTCATGGCTAATAACTGAAAATAGAATCAGACCTCACATGAGCTGTGTAACTGTGCACTGTTTAAAATGAATTTCTATTACATGAGCTATATTTACACCACAGAAGCAGATACCAAACATAATTTTTGCGAAAATAAAATTATTTTATTATTTTACTATAATTGTTTTGATTGTGTTGCCTAGAAAATGAGATTTTTTATTTTTATAAGATGTTAAGAGTTTTTGAAATACGTAAGGTCACAGAAAAATAGGATAAAAAGAACAAATGTGCCTTTTTAAATGAATGTGCATTGGCCATCATGAATGAATAAGCTCAGTAACAAGATTCTTGCCTCAGAATATTGGACACGAAAGTTAATTATCACTTTGCAACCTCTTAAATATGTCTGTAATATTCAGGCAGCCAGGATATAGTGATCTCTATGTATGATAGCACATTGCAGATGTTCCTCTCCCATGCCTCTCCACATGCTGATCAAATGATGCTTGCTGTCCTGGAACTATATTTCATCCACATGTTCCCTCCATCCTCACCCACTCTTCCCAAGAACAACAACAGAGAGCTCTGCATGGATATATTAACAGTCAGAAAGTGATGACTGGTTACATGAGTCTGGACTTGCTCAGGATCACAGCTGGCCAAATAAACCTCCCTGCATGCTGCAGCCCGCTCTTCTATTGATGAATCACAAGCAGCAACTGAAGCATTTAAAAGCAATAAACTAGTTTCTACTAGCCTGCGTTTCAGCCTGCTATTTTAAGGGGGATATGTTGGAGTGGGTAAAGTAGCTTGAGCCCTTCTTCTTTCATTAGCTCTGGCTGGTATCAGGTGGTTTGTTCATGGCTGCAGGGCTGACAAGCTTTCCCATTTCTATCGGGACTGCACCCTGCATATATTTTCCTTTTCAGTAGTCACAGAACTTGTTGGCTGATTTGAACCGAATTTGACAACCCTCAATATATTGTTCCTGCAAAGTTCCTGCAAGGGTCACAAGAACAGGCAGTTATTGGAGGGATTTATAAGTGAGGCTCAGACCTTCAGAAACTATGGATATTATCTGCAGAAAGAAAGAGAAAGTCAGATAAAAGCAATGAGTACAAAACATGAAGTCAGGTTTCTTACAGGGCTGTGTCTCTTGGCTGATTTAACAGACCAATATTAAGATTTTCTGTCCCCTCTCCAGATTCCCCTGCACTTTTTCACCTTCCAACTCCCCTCCAGAATAATGTTCTGGCAATAAAATCCTTTGAGGGTTTTATTCTTATCGTGAATTTGATTCAAATCAACGAGTAGGTTCAAAAGCTAAGGCGAAACAGAGCTACATACACAGGCAGGTCACTTAGGTGTGTTTCCATTTTAAAAAAGGCTAAAAATGTGAATTAAATAAGCATGCCAATAATTCTTGTTTTACACCAAAGATTTTTTTTTTTTCCTTCTGCTCACAGAATAATTTCATTTGTGGCAAAAGGCTTTGTAAAAGCCCAGGTATTTCTCATGGGCAGTTTACAGAAGTGACCATATAATGAAAATAGTTTTAGGCTGTTGCTTCTGGTGTAGCCTTTCTCTGTTTCTGTCTTATCTGGCTGGAAATTTCAGAAATCTTTAAGCTTCAGGTTTACAGAAGGACTACCATGGACAAGCTCATAGTTATTTGCTAGTCCTGGGATAGGCTCCTCATACAGTGCAGGACAAAACAGGAGAGAAGCCAAACTGAGGGACACACTGACAACGGGGCTAAAACTCCTGTATTCCACTTCTCCTTGCAGGCAGGCATCTGAGTAAGTTCACTTAGTATTCCCAGGCCTTAATTTACATTAGAAAGGATATGTCAGTGCTCTTCCTTCGAATACACTGGGTGGACGTTACACTTTTCTTCAAAACCATGACTGATGTTGGTATTTACCTGTTTGTAAAGTGTCCTTTTAACTAGACTGTTCAAGGGAGTGCCAGAAGCAAAGATTTCTTCCTCTGGAAATTGGGGTTTTAAATTCCCAGAGAAAGGAATTTTAAATTCGGCAGAGAAAGGACAATTTAACCTGTGTCAATTGACCATAACTCAGCTGAGCATTTTCACCCTTTACCAGGTACATAAAGACCTTCTTCTTCTCCGGCTATGTTTCAAAAGCAATTGTCATTGCATTTTGAATGCAGTGTGCTCAGTTTGGGATCTTCTCAGAACTAGATTAAGTTATTAAGAGGAGATGAGCATCAGTTTATTGATCCTGATGGGGAACAGAAACGAGATGGGTTTCAAGCTGCTCATCGCCACCAGCCTGTGGGACTTGCATGAGGAATCTGGGCATTGCCAGGATGGGCCAGTGGCTGAGAAGGGCTTGCTGGGACTTTGTTTTAAATGTTTAACGTCGGTAGTGGTGTCCTTTTATCGGCCTGAGAGAATTGTTTGAATTCCTGCACGTCCCAAAGATTACAGTTGTACTAAGTGTTTCAGGTCTTGGGAGAAAAAGCTCTGCACCAGGTGCAAAGAAGAGGCAACCAAGTATCTGCACCCTGAAGGCCCCTGGGACAACGAGGAATTCCAGCCTTCAAACTGCACTACTTGCTGAAGATAAAGGAAAAAACTCTCAAGATCACTGCCTGACTATCTTTTGGAGTAAAATGCTTTTCCTATCCCAAGTCTGACCATTGTCGTGACCCTGAGCATCAGAGGAAGATATGCAAAGCAGAAAGCTGAGACTATGTATGCCTTCTGTCAGTGGTCTAACCCCGCCATTGTCCCGTTTCCAACTGGTGACCAAGGCCTGATACTTCAGAAAGTGGTAGGTGGGTAGGGAAGTAATCAAAATATATCTTGGAGGCAGAGAGAAAGAATTCTTTCATAGCCTGAAGGCAATCATATGAGGTCCTCACCGCTGATTGCAGGCTGTGATTTGGAATTTCTCCCACCGAAGGACATTTATCAGTGATGGGATCTTGTCATGCCTTTGTCAGTAGAAGTTTAAAAGCTCTCTACTCTCAGATATCCATCCCATGTGCTAAAACTTGTACAAAACACCCAAATCACCTCAGGCTTCTTTTTTTCAGTAAACTGAATAAATTTTGGTCCTCATGTCTCCCCTCCTACAGTCTGCTTGTCAGCCCACAAGTCAGTTTTGGGGATCCCCTTTGAAACCTCTCTAGTATTTCCTCAGCGTCCCTTAACCAGCAGGGACCAGAAATGCAAGCCAGCTTCTAGAAGTGGCTAACTAATGCCATACACTCACATCTCTACTTCTGCTTTCTAAATAACTATTAAACACTTTTGACAGAGTGCTTAAGCACTTATTGAAGGTAGCAGCAATAGTCTTCCTGAAGGTAAACCTTCACTGCACTCGCAGTTACTCACCTGGGATTCAGGAGGTGCTGGGGTTCAAACACTGGGTTTGGCACAGGCCTCTTGGGCAATCTTAAGAAATGAATTTGACCTTTCTGTGTTGCCATCACTCTTACCTCAGCCCCATTTCTGTAGGACATGTACAGTACTTGCACTGCTCTGTTTCCACCTGGTTTATCTGCAGGCACATCTGCACAGACGGTAGCTCTGCCCGCACTCTGGGTCAGCCGAGTGAAAGCCTTCTCCAGGCTGGAAGCTGTTTAGACATGTTACTGAAGGCTGTGCCCATGCTAATGTTTCCTGCTTCCCCACAGAGAAAAAAGGCATGTCGAGGAGTTGAATTTACTGTTGTGGGGCTCCTCAAGTGTAAAAATCACTAGTGCTTTCCAGCACCCTGGGAGACGCAGAGCCCTGGTGCTGAAGCAGCCTCCGGTCTCACGTGTCTCTTGTCCAGCGTCTGATTTCCCCCTGTTTGGGCTCAGCCCGCTTTCCTCCCTCAGCCCCTCCCCAGCCCTCCTGGACGGCTGCACGAAGGTTGTGTTATGGCAGACAGATCGAGATCTCAAAACCAAATGGGCTGGCAGATGCAGTTCCTCCCCATCACTCACCCCACGCTAGGGGAGAGAGCATGTCATTTCTCCAGGAGCTAGAACACGCTATCCTCGTGTCGCTGCAGGGGAATGCTGCCGTGACACAGCAGCACGGTCCTTTCTGATAACGTGGAGATTCCTCTGGCTGCACAGACGCTGGGTCAGGTATCTCCTGCGTGCCCAAACGCCCTGAGAGCTCTCCTGAGAGTCACGGCTACGGCCACTGGTGAAACACCAAACCTCTCACATGCAGTCCCTCGACCTGCAATTGCAAGCTTTTACCCTGCAGTGAGTTTAGGATGAAGTACTGTATATACTCAGTCTATAAAATTACAATTAATTACATGATCCACTGGCAGTGTTGTGGATTTATTACAGCTGGGTAATAAAATGATTATCTGTGGGTGGAAAGTGCCAAAAGCAATCAATCAGCCTTGCTCCTAAAGCCTTTGTCCTTACAAATAATAAATAATAACAGTGTGAACTACAAGCCACCTTCTCCCCCCATCACCACTAGTGGTGGAACAATGCTAATTTATGTCTTTAACTCTACTAACGTTAAAATGATAGCTAAGCTTCCTGACACACCTGACTTAAAATAGCCACAGGAGATTCACGATAACCTTTCAAAGTGTGGGTATATCCAGGCACTTTTACTGCACAGAAGCAGGAATCATGTAATGCTTCCCATGACTTTCTGTGACTTTCCTGCACTCTCCCTGTGCGGGCTTCTGAGCATTACAGCAGGGTTATGTCCCTGCAGCAGAGGGGATGATAATTAAAATTGTAAACTGGCAATGTAAACTAGTAAAATTCTAGGGAGAAAGTTTTAGTATTGCTCCTGAAGCATGGCCTAAACTCATTTATTCCTCCATTTATAAGTTTAGTCATTTATTTGTAAGGTTTAAGCCTGGGATTTTCTTATTTAATTCCTCTGAGCAGTCAGCCACCAAACAGTCTCTATGATGCTTGTTGTTGTAAATATATGTCTAGACGTAATTTAGATTAATTCACCATAACGATGCTGTCAGTTTGAATATATTACAATGCAAGTGCATAATGTACAGTTGAAATGCAAACTCCGAACAGGCTTTGCTCTGACCTGCCTGGTGTGTCTTAATATACTGTAATTATTCTAATAGGAAAAGAAATAGGGAGCATGTTCTTCCCCCAGTTACAAGGGCAAGCCTTTACAGAGATGTGTGGCGTTTAATGTACTCAGACCATATATATTCAAGGGCTGATCCTACAGTGTTGCATGGCTTCCCCTTTAACAACCACTGACGTCTCCGACTGCTTTTTGATTCTGCTTTTCAAAAGGGTTATTGAGAAAAAACATCTTTTTGGTACTCATCTCCAATAGGTGCTCAAGAAACCATTAAGCAGTGGCCACTGTCGTCTTCTTGTACAGGCATGACAGTCTGAGACACTTTTGGGCTTCCTCTCCCAATCTTCGATAGTTTTTTCACCATTTAAGATTCATCCCTGGGTGTTTAGCTTGAAAACAGCGTGCAGGGAGTGATTGCTTTAGAAGGCATCCTATCAGTTTAAACATAACTGAACATTTCTAAGGTTCTTTTCCATGACTTAGAGAAAAGTCTCTGTGTACTTTTTACTGAACCAATTTGAATGTGTGTCCCTGAATTTCTTGCTCCTTCTGCTATTATTTGACCAAAAATAAGAACACATAAGGGCAGCGAGTTACTTTACATCAACTTGAATGAGAGCCAGGACAGGACAGGCCGTGTGTCTGAGAAAAATCTAATCTGTAAAGTATTTTAGGGTATATTTTAATGATTTTTTGAAGCTTGTGTCAAGCTTGTTGTTGCAGAATGTGAGAAAGCATTATAGCTTATTATATGGGCAGTTCCCATCTGAAGAGAATTTCACTGCCATACAACCAGAGATTCTATTCAACCCGCCACATGTGCAAGACACATTTATGACTGAGCGGAAGAGACAATTAAAGCCCTTTTTAGTAAGAGAGAATGGGAGTTTCTAGAAGTTGCTGCCCCGGGCAATCGGCCATATGGCAAGCCATACCCACAGCGAAGGCACACGGTCTGAGGTGTCTCCTTGTGCCTCTTGAAAGCCACAGCACAACAGACTGTGAAAGAAGAAAACGGATGGTAAAATAAGCCTAGTCACCTGTCTGGGGTGGAAGGTCAGAGCTACTTATGGCAAGAACTCTCTGGAAAAACAATCCTGGAAATGGCAGCGAAAGGGCTGGCTGCTCTTTGCTCCTACTGTGTTTAAGGGAATAAGCTCTGTATACATTCTCTTATAATGATCGGGATTACAAGGAAGGGAAATGTCTTATATATAGTCATTATATAGTCATTCTACACCTATAGCAAAACCAATTCTGACTGAGCGTTACCTAGTTTATCAGGCTAATTGGCTTCTATGTGCGCATAGACATGCATATATATGTATGTGTATCTACGCTGACTCTGCTCTACAGTATGGTTTGATTCTCAGTATGGCATCTCTCTCCCAGGAGATGTTCACTTTTCTCCGCTGCCACCTTGGTTAGTGGAAGATGTCCCTGAAGTATGGTGTGTGAGTGTTGGTGAGCATGTGTATGGGTATGGGCCATTTTGAAAAAATAACTGTACCTGTTTGGATGTAAATATGCAGTTCAGAAAATACATGCATTGTAGGTTGCTACTTCCATAGCCCGTAGAGAGAGTGTGTGTGTGTGTGCGCGTACATGCACGTGTGCATAAAAGAGAGGGAGCACGAAAATTAAGGGGAGGGTGGGAGGAAGATAGGTAGAGAGCCAGAATCCCTTTTTTTCTCCCATCAAGATGATTACAGCATCTTTAGAAATGAGAGGGCTCTACTAAAGATTTTCACTTTAATGAAAAGTTCTCAGTGAAAGCTCATCCTCTCCTTCTCTCATTAGTAGGCAGAGAAGTCTTTAGCATAATTGATAATCTAGCATAGAAAAGCAGAGGAGTGTATTTCCCTCCCAAGTCACCTTGGTTAGCAAACGATGTGGCTGCTTGGCATCTCCCAGAACTGTGTCCATCTCAAATTACACCTTAATTTGATAGTGTGATACAAGCAGTGATGAAGTGAAGCTCCCAGCCCTCTTGCCTATACGTGTCCTGTCCTAGAGTAAAAAGAAGTTTTAATACTCAGCTACTTACTTGGGAGATGGACAAATTTTACAATTTCAGAGTAAGTGAACCTGAGGCACATAAAAAGTTAGATGACAAGCTCCAGGCCACACAGGATCTCTGTGCTAGATATAGACAGAGAATCTAAGACTTAGGAATCTGGTCTTATGCTTTGACCAAAGTCCTTCAACGCCCTTTTAAAATCCTCCTCGAAAGCATGCAGTTGAAAAGGTGTGAAGGTTAAAGAAAGAACAAGTCTTCCCCAGGAGGGCTTCTCACAAATTATCTCTCTTGGAAAGAGCAAAGAAATCTGTTCCAAATTCATTCTGATGACATGAAATCACTACTGGCTTTGCAGGTATGAATCTAAATAGGCAGTGCATGCCAACCCTGCAGTACTGCAAACAGACTTCTCACATGTCTGCCTACATAAAACCCTGCAGGTAAAAGAGTTACTTTACCCAGAACATTTTGTAAACCATTAATCTAACTTATCCTTGCATGAAAGGTTAGTCTTACAAATGCTCTTCCCCTCACCTTTCCAACAATGAGCAAATCACCCTATTAACTAGCTGCTTTCGGGTACTTGAAAGACATAGTCCCCTTCCACATTTTGATTGAACTTCTCAAAAATACTGCCTAGTTTTTGTACAGTTATCTTCAACTTTTCACTCCAAGTGCGTTAGAAATTCTACAGGAAATCAAAGAGCTATATTACTATGCACTATATTATACATTAGGTGCAAGCTTGGTCTAATCAGATTACTACAGAGCTGTTTGGTTATAAGTTCTTTGCTTTGTTTTTTGAGACAGAGAGAACTATCACAGTCTAAATCCTTTGGCTGTCACAGCCTAAATCCTATAGAGTACTTCTGAGCAGTCTAAATCCTATAGATTACTTCTGAGCAATTATTTCAGGTAAATACATTTTAGCATGAAATGTCATAAAAGCCTTCTTTGGTTCAAACCAAAAACCAGGGGATTTTCTGGGCAATTCCTACTAACAGGAGGGGGTGCATGGATCCATGGGGTCCAGGAAGTGAGCTGTGATCAACTAATGTATTTTTTAAGTGTGCAACCCTCTCTTATCAAATTCAAGTTTGTAGAGAAAGAAAAGAGATGGGAAAAATTGCATTAAAATTAGAACTGTTTGATTTGGTTTTTTTAGTCATCAATTCTTTTTAAGTTCTCAAACACCTGACAAACAGAAGTAAAATTTCCACACAATTTCTTTTCTAGACATTTCCTTCACTAGGCCGATTTTACAATCAAATTAAATACGGCTTATAAGCTCTGGTCCTTCTTATCGCTCTGCAATTACCGAACATTAGCTCAAAGATATTTACAAGAACAACAGCCTTTGCCCAGTTTTCCATGCCTCTTTCTACCACTCTCTCCTCTCACAAGACACTTGACAGAATAATTACCAACCATGACAATATATCAGATGATTGATATTCAGTCATCATTTTCCACATCTCTCGGCATGCCAACTCAATAGAAAATGCGCTGGCAAGCAGCAGTGGCAGCACGCTGGGTGCCGGCGGGGCTCCCATAGACAGAGTCTGTCCCAGGACACTGAAAGGGTTAAAAACCATACGGTAATCTCTCCATACTATCACAGGCAGTTAATCTTATTTAAAGGAACACATTTTGCCCGCAGACATCATAGCCTCGGGGTGTGAGCGGGAGAGGGGTGCGCAGAACAGAACAAGAGTGGCCGGAGGGGCTTTGCTAGTGCAGGGCACAAGGGAGATGCCTGGGAGAGAGCTGCCTGCTGCCTCCCCAGGCCGGGACACAGCCCACAGGTGACCTCCTCGTCCAGGTAAGGAAAGGAGCACCTGACTCTCCCCAATACCTCACTGCTCCCCCTCCCTGCACAATGTAAATGAAGCCATTCCCCGAGCTGGATTGCCGGGGGAGTGGCTGTCAAAGTGCCCACGGGCTTCAGTGAGACCAGGATTTCACTAGTATTTCTCAAAGAAGAGAAGTGTAGTCTGCTACAGGGAACTGACGTTGATGCCTCCTGATAACGTTTTAGAGCCCCCCCTGCAACCTTCCTTCTGCTGATACAAGAACCATTTACACTATGATGCCTGCAAAATCAACGCGAGCGTTAGAGAGATTTCATTCTCTAGAAGGTGATGATGAAGTACCCGCTAATTATAGGAACTGCATTAAAGTGTTCCCAAAGAATATATCGGCGTAAGGGCAGATAGAGCTATTCCCAAGAAGAATCATATTAGGCTATTGGGTTTTTCTTTCTTCTGCTTGCTGAGCATCCTCCAGCAATGTGCATTTACTTTAAATTTATTTATCTGAATAATTTGAATTGATTATTGTCAGTATACTTCTATCACAGGGAATTATGGTGCATAATTGTAACTCAAGCTGTGCTGTCCGGTTGGAAGCGGTCAGACAAGATGCAGATTTTATTCCCTGAGTGAAGAATGCAAGAATTTCCATAGCAAAGCATTCATGTTTAAAGCAAAGTCTCCTTGAGTGTGGGTGTTTATAATTCCAAATTCCTTTAAAGCAAATATTTGTGTCTATAAAATTCATTTGCAAAAGATTTGACAGGATGTGTGTGGAAAATAAAGGTCAAAACCATGAAAATGTACTGAAAATAATAAAAGTAAAGTCCTTGAAGTATGATGTGTGAGTGTTGGTGAGCATGTGTTATGGGTATGGGCCATTTTGAAAAAATAACTGTACCTGTGTGGATGTAAATGTGCAGTTCAGAAAATACATGCATTGGAGGTTGCTACTTCCATAGCCCGTAGAGAGAGTGTGTGTGTGCGCACACATACACATATGCATAAAAGACAGGGAGCAGGAAAATGAGGGGGAGGGTGGGAGGAAGATAGGTAGAGAGCCAGAATCCCTTTTTTTCTCCCATCAAGATGATTATAGCGTCTTTAGAAATGAGAGGGCTCTACTAAAGATTTTCACTTCAACGAAAGTTCTCGGTGAAAGCTCATCCTCTCCTTCTCTCATTAGTAGGCAGAGAAGTCTTTAACATAATTGATAATCTAGCATAGAAAAGCAGAGTGTATTTCCCTCCCAAGTTAGGCAAAACATTTCACAGGCATGTGACTGAAGTGAAAGAAGAAAAAGAAGCAGCAGGACTTTTAGAGGATTATGGACACAGACGTGCAAATATCAATGCAACTCAGAGATACTTCTGACTATTTGGGGGTAACCTTTAGTATAAGACTCCTGTGGTAGTTTCATTTCTGGTGTCAGTGTCCTGTTTTCCCTACCAAATGTTTTCGGGTTGTTTTTTTTTTCTTAAATCTGCATTTTAATCCCCCAAATAGACTGGCTGAGTGTGCGAGAGGGAAAATCTCTCTTACCTGCCTGTGTCTAGATGTCGACGATGGCTCCATGTGCACCTTCATGCCCCAAATGCTCCCAGCCATCTGCTGAACATGCCTGCAGCTTTGGCACACTGGCTGCAGTTGCAGGTGGGCACTGAGGCAGATCTCACGGCTGCCCACTGCTTATCCGTGCGATCTGGGTTGAATCCATCCTGCACCCTCAGTGTGTAGTGAGGAAGGTGCAAAAGAAAAGAAACATGACAAACGCTGAGCTCCCCAACCCAGTTTATAAAACCACGTCCAGCAGCTCTCACTTCTACAGTGCTTATGAATGATTGAGTCCTATTCCAAATTAAACGAATCCATGTTGAATAAATATTATCATGATTTTAATTACCCTACTCATTTAGGGCCAAGTCATAACCTAAGATGTTCACTTTGTTCAATACATCAGAGCCTAGAGAATTTCCATAGCCTTTTGAACCTTATCTAAGAGATTCCACTGGTCAAGTTTTATTAATTTCTCCAGTTGCCCTTGCTCTTTTCCTTTTAATATGCTGCACAAATGGATTTTGTGGCAGCTTCCTTTTCAGCACTGAGTATTTTACAATCCTTGGATTTAATTAGCTGCATTTCCATGTTATTGCACGGAGGTAGAAGCTACTATTTAGTGACGACAACAACAAAAATAAAGACTAAAGGAAGTAAAAAAAAAGGGCTCTATTTTCTTCTCCCCCTTCAAGGAAGACTCAGCTAGCACAAAGGGGAGTTGCAGGTCCTTTTACTGCCACAGCCAAAAGCACAAATCAGACACTGATGCTGACATAATGAGCAATTCTGTACGCTTGGGAAACTATCATTCAGCTAGTTTGCATTACAAAAGAGTCAAAGTTATTTAACGGACAAATATGGGTTGCGAGATGCTAGGTCTAAGGCACTACTAATCTGTGTCAAGTATGAAATCAGCTGTCTAATATTAGATGCCAAGTCTTCTGGCATAAAGCACTGTGAATATGGAAAGACACTTTTCCCTGTTTTTCAATATCATCCCTGTGATTGCCAAAATACATACGAACTGTAGAAATTTTATGTGCCAGAACAAAAGAATGAGGAAGGACAGGCTGATTTACTGCCTGTAATAAGCTAGCAGATGTATGGAATGAATTTTTATGAAATATAACAAGAAAATATATGACATAATTTTTACAAAGCCATGTGTCTTGTAAACATGCTGTCACTCCTAACCTATACTGCCCCACAATTTGCAGCACTTTTGTCAATCACATCACAAATATAAGCTACATACTTACTAGTTTTATCTCTTGCCTTGTTAGTATCTGAAATGCTACCAGAGCAGAACAGTAGCAATTTACATCTGTTTTAGTCCAAATGCAAAGCTATAAGGACTGGGCAAAACAAAAAAAAAACCTTGTGAATTGGACAGACCGACTGTTATTTAAGAAGACCTTTACTGAATTTGCCTTTCGGTTTGTATGACTATACAACTTCATGTTGTAAATCCATAAGCAAACAAAATTTTCTTTCAGTTCACTGTGGTACATGAGAACTCCTCAGTGTGAGTGATGCCAGGAGTCAGCTTGTCTATGGGCAAACTGTTGAGGATTCTACCACTTAAATCTAAGACTCACTATTAGCAGTTATCTCACCATGTTTACGGTATATTAATTTAGCAATTCTGATTTAGACTAGAAGAGGGAAATGATACCTCTGTCCATTCACCAGTCCGTTATTGTGATAAATTATGGACATTTGACAGTTACCAAAATATTCCTTAAAGAGTGATGAAATAAATAAAATAAAATTAAAATTAAAAAAATGTAAACCATCATAATTCTTCTGAAGTCATACAGGACTCAGGAAACTATACATCTATTTCATTTCAAGCCTGCAAAATTGAATAGCGGGGCTAGCAGAATGAAAAAGGATTATTTTGAAAAACATACCGTATCAAAGGTAGTTTCATTTGGAATGAATCAATTTCTGCAGGACTGCAATGTCTTATTTCATTTGTTACCTTTTGGTAGCTTTTCCAAAAATGGGGGAATTTTAAAGGTATGATGATTAAAGGCAAAAAGAAAATGCAATAAAAGAGAAGTGAAATACAAGCAAGCTTTTTTTTACCTGTATTTTTTAATTTCACTCAGAGGTAAAGAAAGATAATGTAAAATGGGAGGAGGAGAGGTATTAAGTCCTTTCCTGCAAGGAATTCATGTAATGTAATTCAATACAACATAAGCACTGAAATGAGGATTTTTTTAACTTGCAACCAAAGACCCCTCAAAAAACATAACCCTACCCCAAAATTTCCAAAAGCCCAAGCAGATCAAAGACAGAAGGGCCCCTGGGAGAGCCTAAGACTCTTTGCTAGCCGGAGTGGCTCCTTCATGTGCCTGCCTCCCACTTCACTCTCAGAAGCGCTATCACCTGGAGCAGTGCTTGCTGGGCAATGGCATGGGGAGGGGATCCTGGAGTTCAGGTGATGGTTGTTGTCAGGTCAGCAAGCACCATGGGGGCAGCGAGCAGCTGAGCGCATCTGCACTTCGTTTTGTCTCTGCTGCTCACAGAGTAGTCGCTCTCACTAAGCTCCCTTATTCGCTCTTATAAATGTGACCTTCTCAGGGTTCAGCTCATAATTGCTTGCATTGAATTTCCATAAAGCTGGGCAATGATCGAGACGTCATTTTTCATGTAGCTCCAGGGGGAGTATCTAAAATTGACACTGAAGCTAAGTACACTAGATTAAAAGAAACAACCATACGTAGTAAGTCCCGAGTCCCATTGTTGTAACATCAGAAGAGCATTCTGAAAACAAGAACTCTTTCCTGAACTCTGCCGAGGTTTATGGATCAATATTTATCGTCACTAGGTGGAATTTTCGTGCATAATGTCAGGAAGCAGCCAAACTTCAGCGTATTTCAACCAACCACATATAGAATTTGGATGCTATTAAACATAACACAGCATAACATAATGTCTGTTCTGGATGAAGCTTGAGCAGTTGCTGATAATTTCTGCTATTACTTTTGTGATCCTTATGGCTCTTGCTTGCCATGACATCTGGATCTGTATCAGGCCACAAACTACTTTTTTTGTTACGGGTTGATTTGGCCTTCTTTGATCCAAATTTTGGATGCGTGGTCCTGAGGTTGGTGTGATAAGGTTTAACCTTTGAACACTGAGAACCATCTAATGCTAGATGGCTATCTAGCATTAACCTGAGATATATCAAACCTTCTTACTCTTTGACCTTGTATCTCAGAGGAGACAGTACTGCGCAAAGGCCAGATCTATCCATATCAAAATTCAGGGGTAGGAGGTGGATGGCAACTTCCAGTCAGGACCCTCTCTGCTCGGACATCTTTCAGATGGACACTTTTGGATACTGATGTATGGATGTGCTTGCTAAGCCTCTAACGTAGCTCCTGTTCAGCTACGTGCTTGAAATAATTTTCTTATGTTTAACATAACCTCAAGGCCACGGCAAAACTTGTGAAAAAGAGGCATCTGTGCTGAGTGCAGCTTGAGTGTAAGGGTGCAAAATCCCACTTCCCATAACAGGAAGCTGGCTGGCTGGAGGTGAGCCTCTGTAAGGCCACAAAGCTGAAGGCATCTGCCTTTGGATTCGGTTGTTAATGTGTTGCTGCTGACTAAGCTGCTAAATTATTGTTGTTTTTAACTCTGTCATGAAGATGCCATTGTAGCTGCATGTTCTCCTTACACTCAGTTTCATCCCATTAAGATAAATGTCAATGTCTTTTGATTTTATTTTTTGCCTGATTTCCTAGCTGGTGGGACAGGGAATATTAAAAACAGCAATTGTGGAGATGCGGAAGGCATTAGAACATTTTTGGCCACAAACTGGATACTTGTAATCTGAAGGAGGCTTTTGTGGTGCCTCTTTCTAGGAAACAGTATACTGAAAGTGTGAGTCTTTTTAGATCAAGCCATTCCTTTTTCTGAGAAATTAAGTTGAGAATACAGTGCGTTGGGAACCCATGTGGTATTCGGGACAGTTCAGGGTCCCTTTACAGTCCATCAGAAAAATGACCCAGATGATGAACTGGATGGTTGTTCTTCTAATGACTGATTAGGCAACTATTTGATTTCCTTCTTGCATATGCTACACAATCTATTGACTGTAGTTGAGTTATTTCTTACGTATTTCTCAGAAAAGCAAAGATCTCAGAAGATTGGGACTTACTGGGTTTTTGTTTATCCTGAATGCTGGCAGCCAGGATCTGAGCACCTGCATTAACTTGGACATGAACACCCCCACAACTATGCATCATCCCATGTCCTCCCTGCCCTGTACTTGTCCATCTGCACTCAGAAGAGATGGAGGTCACCTGTTATTGATTTTGCTAATAATCCTGTTACAGTGCCAAGAGAGTATTTCTCTCCCTCAGGAGGGACTTGCAGGAAGATTTGGAAGGTTATTTAGTGGGTGGGAGTATTTTAGCCTAAATTCTGTGTAGCCCAAATTCAAGCCTGCCCAGATACTGCAGAAAACTCAATCAGATTTGAGTATCTCCAGATTAAGCCTGAGGTTTCCCTATGGATGATAGAAACAGAGACCTTGGTCAAAGTCAGAGTTAGGTTAATTCAGCTAAGTGTAGCCATTGATAGGATCTGTCAGCGAGTGACAAGGTGACCCTCATTGGTTCTCAGTAGGGTCAAAGACTGATGATTTGAAGCCTTTGTTCCTTTCCTTGTTAGATGTCTGAGAGGGTCAAAATTTGCCCTAAAAGCACTATCATGCGGCATTGTGTCCTTTCAACTGTCCTGTTGAACATGCATACGAGTCTTACTCCATTAACAAGTGGTAGATATGTAGATATCAGTATGTTAACGATTGCTGGCTCCGCATGTCCATCTTCTCTGACCCATGCCACACAGGGAAATGAATGACATGGTGCCTGCACAGACTTAGTGTCTGCCCTGCGAGCAGTAGCTGGCTGAGTCCCCCTCTAGATAAAGCATGAGTAACATTACAGGGTTGGTGGGACAACTGGCAACAGTTCCACTGTGTTGCTGGTCCAGAGTCACCAGCCATTTGCATTTAGTGTCTGGTTCCCTTGCACTTACAAGGACCCTTCCAGCTGCTGCTGGTGAAAGGGGTACAAGCCCTCCTTGCAATCCCTTTGGATTTGTCTACATGGCATACAGGGAGATTTCTTTGTCTGTGCTTTGAATAAACCAAATGCCGAGCAGCCATGGATTCATGGAGCTCAAAGCCAAGATGTAGCGCTGGATAACAGTGCCGGCGCCAGAGCCTCCGGGCGTCTGCCAGCCGGTCACCCTGAACGTGGTTGTGTCTCGCCTCAACACACAGCGCAGGTGTTGCCTCACTCACCAACTTCTTAGTCACTTTGGGAACAGGCTGCTCTCGTGCTCACAACAAAAACCTGCCGTCTAATTCCCTGTGAAATTGAAGCTGATACAGCAGATAGCTGCCTCTGACTCAAGTCTTAGTACATTGAACTAGTGCTTTGACGCTTAGGTTTGGTCGATGATAAGGATCCATGCGAAGGTTAAGGTTTTGCTTTTATCGTGTAGTCCCTGCACTGATTTCAGAGCTGTTATTGGGGAGGCAGTTTCTCTTTGCCCATGACGACACCGTAGTCTTAACTAAAGACATCCAAGTAAGCAGTGAGTAGTTGAGAAGCAACCTGCATGGATATTATTTTTAAAATTCTGTTTGAATGTGCCCAAGCCCAGATTTGCTGTCCTGCTAAACGTGGTATGAATTTTAACATTCCTCTTGGCATGTGGGAGAGCAGAGGTCAAAAAGTAGTATATTAAATGCTTTTATGTAGGAAACTCGGTCAATTACTTGTGGCTCGAAATTAATGTATTTAACAACAAAGGAACTGCATATAAAAAAATCATAGAACCAGCAATGGAAGTGTATAACAGAAAATGAAAGGATTTGCACATGAAATACACACTGATGGATCAACTGTCTGTCACTGGATGATAGAGAAAGGCCTAATATCATGCAATAGCTATTTATTTAATGTAATAAGGTCTCGGGAAAAAAAAGAGTGCAAAATGTTAAACATTTAAAACTTACATCCGTCTGAAAAGACATGCTGAAGAAAATATGCCCCCAAATAAAGAATTCAGAAGTTTGGATAGGTTTCACAATGCTGTCGTTGTCTCCTGACTCCTAACTAAAACCAATGGTATAGGATGCTGAGATAATCAAATGCTGACATGCGTGCAAGAGCTGAATGCAAAGCAGTTTTCTGATCTGTAGGAATTTTTGAGATTTCAAAGCTCACTGAGGACAAAGAGAAAAAAAAAGAATTTCTGTGTGATATCATAATAATAAAAAAGATTGTTTTAATCAAAACTTTTTTTTTTCTGATAACTGACTTTTATTTTTTAAGCCTTTTTCATGATATATTAATGAAAATTGCTGGGAAAAAAAAGGAATTTTATGTCAGAAAAGAAGACTTTTCCTTTAAAGAACCCAGAAGAGGTATTTTGGCAATTTGGAATTTAAATTATCTTGAGACTTACTAAAACCAACCCTTTTCTGTGAATAGTTTCAGTTTTGACATGTGGAACTTTGTAATGAAAAGTGCTTTTTACTGGAAATGCTTTAATTAGTTTTACCTTTCTTTCCTTTCATGGCAGTGTCTGGCTTATGACATTCTAAAATAATAAGAATCCTCTTTAGATTCCTAAAGCATTATCTGAACCATTTTCCATATGTTAATTTGGTTTATGATAGATTACAATCAAATTTGCTAATTATATTTTTCCAGCGTCATCAGACATCTCTGTACATTTGATCAAAAATGCAATTTGACATAATCAATTATGGGATGTGCCTCAGCACTAACGTTAATTGTTAATGGATATTTTTGACATTATCTGAACCAAGACATTTATTATAACTGATCAAAGGAGTTTTTTAGCCTACCTGGAACGCCATGACATACTGAGAGATGCAGATGTTTTTACCATAAATTCAGCCTCTATGAATGCAGAATTATTGAAATTTCAAGGAGGTAAATATAAGATTGCTGAAAAACCTTCAGAGAAAAACACAAATCACAAGAAGAAATTTGAAGACAGATTTTTTGATGGCACCAGACTCCCATCATTGAGATTTTCAGAAGATTGCGAGTCATATGCAGAGATGAACAGACTTTTAGAAGTACCAGTTTCTCCAGTTGAGAACACTGAGATCTTCTGAAATAGTGACACATCTTGTTCAGTGCTGTGCTCAAATATATGGAAGAAGTGAATGCCTGTGTCACATGGTTGATCTATAACATTAGCAGTGAAACATGCCATTAGTGTTTATGAAATATAAGCATAGGAAAAGCTTCTAAATAATCCTGGTTAAAATGGTTCAATTTTTCAATGTTAATACTGTAGCTTTTCCATCCAGAAGTGTGTCACACATAAAAATTCATTAGTATTGCCAGCTAAATGTTAAAGCATATTACTGCTGATGCCTACAACCGTTACTCAGAAAAATGCAAGTCTTATTGTGGAAGTGTGTTTAATGTAAAAAGGCTGAAGTCATCAGGCAAAACTGCTTCATTTGGAATGTTAATTTTCTCGTATCTTGGAAATCTGTTTCATTTTCACAAAAGTTTGCCCAGAAAGTGGCCCGACATATTTTCCTCACACTTTCAGACTACAGAGAGTTGACCTTGAGGAAATCGAATGCTTCTCACTCCAGTGATGTGAATATTCACTTCACGGTTCAATCCTGGAATCAATGACATGGAAACAACACCCTTGGTCTCAGCTAAAAGTCTCCCTGCTTTGGGCCACAATTACATGGTGTTGTCAGTCACTTCATGCCCCTATCTGTTGACGTTAATTACAAATACTTCTTCCTTCACTGTGCTATGTGTAACTACCCTAGGGTTTCTATGGAACTAGAGGTGTAGAGTTGCTCCCCTCCCACACCACCTGATAGCTGCAGTATTCCTTTGTAATAGGAGAGGACATTGGAAAAGTTGTAAAGGAAGCACAGCTGATAAACCTCAGGTTGTTATTATTATTATTATGTATTATTCTATAAACTCTCAGGCCTGTAGACATTGGACGTAGAAATCCAAGAAAATGAGATCCCTACTACAAACAGTTCCGAGGGCTACACCGCTGTCGAGAAAATGAGATCCCTACTACAAACAGTTCTGAGAGCTACACCGCTGTCTCACCAGTGCAAACATATAGGAGAAAAACCGACACCTGTAACATTCAAAGTTATACCAATAACCACCTTGGCGGTGATCTTCATGGATGAGTGTGAAGCAAAACATGTTACAGGAGGGAGAAGGTCATAAGGAATGTGATTTATGCATTTAATTACCTTAGGAACAAGTTCATGAAGGTCTTTCCAATGATGTTTTTTCATTCCAGATGTTCAGTGCAGACATGCTCATGCTTTGTAGGCAGTTACTAGATAAGCTCTGGTAGGAAGTGGCAGAAGCACCTTCTGCAAGGCAACAGTGGCTATCTGTAAGAGGAAAAGCATTAGAGGACATGTCAAGTGCAGAAGTCTGCCGAGCAAAGTAAAAAGCAGGAGTTGATAGTTCCCCTGGGATTCTGCACAGAACAGTTGGGACTTATCAGTCTATCCAGAACACTGCATTTCTGTTTGCTTTTCCACCTAAAGCAGAGTGTTTCTGTTGAGTTTGTCTGGATTTGAAGAATCAGGCAATATGAATCACAATTCTGGGAAAGCCTAAAGAGATGTGATCGCACGAAGCTAGTCAAGGAATATAAAAGCTACTGCTGACATGGACATAGTCTGAAAACACAGCAGAAGCCTCTGAAAATGGAGTCATTTTTCTGCCAGAACAATTATGGTGTAATCAAAGTTTCATTATAAATGAAACTGCAATTCCCACATTGCACATATGAAACAATTAGTGACTTTAATTTGCTTTGCTATAAATGGAGGTTTGCTATAGCTGAGTTTACTGTGAAAATAGAGTCAGGTAATTAAGTCGTAACGTTACCTGAATGTTTTCAAATTGCCTGTACACAAATATTTCCTGATACAAGCCTCTTTTGTCTTTAAGGCACCAAAAGCATAGTCTTCTGGAGAGGCAACTTATCCCCCTTTCTCCCTGAGAATATGTCGAGTGTTCATGTGGATCCCATTGCTGTTCAGCCCAGGTCTTCAAAGCAGACAAAGGTTGGCAGACCTGGTGATATAATGCAAAAATCAGCCAACGTTGCCACTCAGTTTGCCCTTTTGCTGGGCTAGATGACGGTTTGGATTATCAGAGTGTGTGTGTGTCAGTGTTACACTGTGCCTTGCAGAAATACCACTTGCAAATACTCCCACACAGACAGCTCATACCTTGGGTCTGACTGCAACAGGAGTCAGCGAAGCTACCAGTTTGGGAAAGAAGCAATGGAGGCTGGGTGGATCTTGGCTCTGTCTCCCCTACACGGCAGCCACTGTAACTGAACTGCATGTGGGTTGTTGCAATTTTTAGATGTTATGAGCCAGTATTAATAAGCTATTTCTCCATGTCCCCCTCCCCAACCAACTGAAGGAGCAAATGAGTAACTGTGACTCATCTGATGCTTCTGAGGGATCAGGTTTCCTGGGAATATTTCTAAGTTGGTGTTGGTTCCATCAGAGTTTTTTCCTCACCTCTGTGCCAAAGAGTCATAAGCAAGCCCGTTTTAGACGGACTACATGCTATTGGCTACATGCGGTTGACTTTGTACCTTTTAGGTATTTGTCTTGTGTCTATATGGCAAGGCAGAGTGAAACAAAGGAATTTTAGGTCCCAAATTAAATGTAGTTATTTACTTGACTGGAGTAGCTGGAAAACTTCCATTCTAGTTAATTGCTTTTTTAAATAAATAGGGGAAAATTTGCTACAGTACAGGGAGTGTGGAGGTACTGACCTAGAATACACTGAGAAGAGGAATCAAGAGGGACATGTCAAGAGGTACTCCTCCAAGGGCCCGCTGACTAGGGAGAGGGGGCAGCAAAAGCTGAACGTGATAGTCACTGGGTTTCGTAAGGGCAATCCAGTACAGTTGATGGCTAATGGCTCTGTGGTATGAATGTAAAAGGCGGAGATGAAAAAACAACCTGGGAAGTGAGCAGATGATAATATTAGCTGATCTACAGGCAAAAAAATCCCCCCAAAAGTGAAGGACAATGACAGCTCACACCTAACTACTGTGACAATCAGTAGATTTTTTTTGTCCTGGAGGGATGGTTGCTATAATTTGTTTCTCCACCTGCTAGTCAGAGCGAGCAGATTTCCACAGCATGCGTACTCAAGCACGCGTGCTGAGCCTGCTGAGGAAAATGAACAGCATCTCCACGTAGGACATGTGTTTACCTGTCCATAAAACTGCCCTTGACAGCACTGGCAAATGTCCTAGAGAAGTGTATGTCCTAGCTGTGATTTTTTTTTTTTTTTGAGCAAAACACGCACGTTTAAATAAACCTGTAGTAGAAAGCTTAGACTACCAAACCCATGCAAAATGACAGTGTCCTCCACAGAGCTTGCTTATTTTCAACTTCATCGAAAACCACTAATGATTCCATATTCAGGGTATCAGTGGTGGCAATGGAGACCAAGTCTTCTGTGGGTAACTAGGTATTATTAATGATTTCAGTCCTGTCCTCTCAAATAAACAGGGCAGCTGCTAACCACCCCCAACCCCAAAAGACCCAGCTTGGACCTTTATCAACATCTGTCTGCTCAGGAACAGTGCGGTTCATAAACCCCCATTCCTGCAAATGTTGTGACACAGCCCTGTCCTGGTGGGTGGCAGGGGAAGTAAGTGTGAGTGAAATACAGTCACGATAAGACCTTTATTTCGATGTTAATGCTTTTTTATTTATCATTCGCAAAGGTATTTTGTAGGGGCTTTACCTCCCTTCAGGCCTCCTTCTACCTGTCAAGCTCTATGCGTTGGCGGGGGTGGCAGGCACACCCAGCAGCGCTTTGCTAGCAGCTGGGAAAATCCCACCGGTGCTGGTGCGTGCCACACAGGCGCTGTGCAGAGCCAGGCGCCTGCGCCGGCCCGCACGCCGCGGGCCAACGGGGCAGAGCTGCAGAGAGAGCGGGCACAGAGAGCTCATTCAGCCCCGGCGCTGACTCTGGCAGGCTCTGCCGTGAAGGCGCTGCTGGGGCTGAAGGGAGGTTTTGCTTTGTGAACGGATTCAAGGAATGAAAAAAGGAGCCAGGGAAAATTATTGACTCGATAAGGTTTCCATAAAATCCAATTTTTTTCCCCTAATGCTTTTTGGTTTCCTATCTCTAAAAACCTTACAGATCAATCAAGATACAGTTAGGAAATCTAATTAAGTGCCTGCAGTAATAATGATGACCTTCCTCTATCCTGTTTTTTTCTAGATTGGACTTTTCTGGGAAAAACAGAGCCCTGGCACAAACAAAGCATCTCTGTCTACTCCAGTGAAATTTTGCGTGCTTTAGAGCCAGATCTCCTCTTTCTCTCTCTTTTGTGAATGTCAGTTTTATTTTATTTCATGGTTTCGTGTATCATTTTATTTTCATCCCTCCTCTAAGTAATACTCGAGGAAATGAGATGCCTGAAATAATCAAACAGCAAAAGTCAAGCATGCAAAAATTAAAAACCATCTATCCACTTAGGCTTTTTAGCTAAACCGACTGATCTTGGTCATGGAAATTTTCACAGTTTGAATTCTGCTCAGGTCAGCAGCAAGC
The DNA here is from genome assembly GCF_000690835.1 of Fulmarus glacialis. Taxonomy (NCBI): domain Eukaryota; kingdom Metazoa; phylum Chordata; class Aves; order Procellariiformes; family Procellariidae; genus Fulmarus; species Fulmarus glacialis. The sequence goes on along the minus strand of NW_009223714.1, from coordinate 56,802 downwards.
AAAGCTCATTATTTTCTGGTGATTGTTTTGTGGCCTATAGGATATAGATGGATGTTTTCTTCCTGTGGAATAGGTTTTATATCTCCAGCTCTCTGTAGGCTAGAAATGGGAACTACATGTAACTGCACAGAAGGGGATTTCAGCTCACGTATGAAATATGGAACAATTGCTTCCAGGCCTGGAAGGATTTTAGACTATTAGGCCTTCAAATTGCTTCTGATATTGTGTATGAATAAAAACAGTTGTAAGCCATTTTTAAGAAGTTTGCTCTGCTGGAGAATGGCTAGATCTCCTTTTCTATTCAGCGAGCACAGATTGCGAAAGGCCAGCATAGTCAACCAGGTCAGATGAAGGAAGGGCTAGAGTGCTCTGGCGGATGCCAACCCGGTGTCCCCGGCCATGCCGTATTTCTGGGCAGCACTCTTCAGAAGGATCTTCCTTCTTCATCTCTCATAGCTGAGTAAATCCCTCTACCCTCTTCCTTCTGCCTTCTTACAATGCTATGGGTGTTATTCTACCACAGGAAAGTACCATAACTTTCCTAGGATCCCATCATATTTTAGTTTTTCCCTAAATAAAACCAAGTTTGACCATCACAAGTCTTTGTCAGGACTGTGAAGAACCCCTCAAAACACCTCTCAAAGGAGAGGGTTGAAACACCAAGAGTGGACACACTGCTAATTTTGAGCAAGCTTCCAAAGTGCTAGTCATGCTTTTCTGTCTTCACACCAGCTTTTTATGTTAGTCTTTTATTGCTAGGCATTATATCATCGGCTTTAATTTCTGGTATGTGAACATGGTGATTGTACATGGGGGCTGTTACGTGTCAGTCACTTCCCCATTCCTCACAATGGCTGGGAGAGCAAGGAGCAAGCACAGGTGAAGAACTGCAGGAATACCTGGTCAGCAAGCAGCACCGTGCAGTCCATATGGTTTGGGGTTGCATATGATCGGGAGCAGGGGTGGCAGTGGAGCACAGTGACAAACACAAATAGGAGCTGGGGGACAAGTGCTGCTTGCGAGTGATACAAGATGAAGAACACAAGAGCTGGCGTAAGGGGGCTGTCCACACAATAGGTTTACAACGTAGATGCTGACAAGGCTGGTAGCTAGAGGAGCAACCAAGGAACTACCAAGAACTGCCCTAAGGCAGAGCTGAGATGAAAGCCATATGCAGACTCAACTAGTCCCATTTCTGGAGATAGAATAAGGACTGGAAGAGTCAAATGTTTGTTCTTCTGTCTTCAGTTTTCGTTCTTACTCTCTGAGCTGTTCCAGTGGTACTCCATGAAACAACCTGCGTCCTTCTTCATCGTTGGATACCAGGGTAAAATATCAGATCCATAGTTGCTGGAAGCTATCTACCTTTCCCTGCCCACAAAGGAAGGAAGAGGAGGGAAGGAGCACCCCCTGACTCTGAGCAGCTGTGTAAGAACCCATAACTGGCAAGATACTAGAAATGATCTGCACATGTGCTTTTGGCCCATGCCATAGACGTAGGCAATTTTGAAAGCACAGCAAAGGGAACCACATGAAGGGCTGTGATACTAACGACCTGGGACTTCACATTAAATGTTTTTCTTAGGCAGGGGGAGAAGAAGATGATTTAGGCCGTTAAGGCTGTAGCTGATCAAACTCATCAATATAACTTACCTGTTCTCTGATATACCCTGGACTGATTTACCACCAGTTACATTGCACTTGTAAGCATTTAAAGGCAAGGCCAATTATTGGGATGCTGTGTTTGTAAAAGGCATGGCAGAATGAGAGTTCTGCATACTATGTTAATCTAAGTTTATACTACTCTTTCAAGAAGATCTGTGATGAAAAAACCTCCATGCTCTCCTATGGGGCTGCTTCACAGGGATTCAAATATTACTGTGCGTTTTGCAGCTCTCCAAAATTTTGCAGCTAGAATATTTGTGCATTTCTTTCCTGACTGCCCTAATAAAAAACTTATTTTATCATTGGGTGAGTATATGACAGTTTAATGGAAACTGCTAAAGGCCGTTAAAGCATGAAGTACCTGTAGGACTTGTTTAAAGTACTTGGTACATCTGGCAGGCCACCAGGTTGGTGAAAGCCCTTGGTGTTTCATGACAGTCACAATAAAGCACCACTCTGGGGGCTGGCTTGGCTCAAGTTCTTATTTTCCTACTCAGTTTTTATGCCTTTTGATTGCAGTTAAATGCACTGAACATGGAGTTTTACACTTATTTCAGGTTTAATTATGAAACCATGCTTTTGGCACCGTAATAAAGTGGAACACTTTTACTTAGGAAAATCTCTCTGGCTTTAAATCTTTGACTACTCGTGTAGAAACAGATATGTAGGGTTCCCCTTCTGCTCCCCTTGAGGGCTTTTGACCTCTTGTGCTAGATATAACTTCTGCAGCCATCGAGTCACACTTCTGATGTCTGTGGTAAAAAAGTTTGCAAATAAAATCCTTTGAGGCCACGGAGCCAAAAGGATTTCAGCTGAGAAGAGTTCTTATCAAAACATGGATAGCCTGGAGAGGCCAGAAGGGCTCTACGTGATGCAAGCATAGTGTCCTAGCTCATTCCCCTCGCAGTAGCACACCTGCCTCAAAAAACAACTCCTACAGTACTTTAAAACTATCAGGCTACTTTAAAAACAGTTGGAGTTTTTTCTCTCTAATACAAATACGCTTAACTTAAGTGCATAGTTTGTCCAGCTGAAAAGAGGCCAACACCCAAATAAAATAAATAGAAAAAAAGGTCCAGAGGCCAAGGCCCTGGCACCAGGACCCATGAGATATATTCACGGGGCAGTCACCACCACCAGCAGTATGCAGGGTGACAGGTTTAGAAGGCTGGAAGGAAACAGCGTTTCAGCCAGCAGTGTGGAAATCTTATGGAGGAGGTAGAGGTAACGCAAATGCTTTTGTGAAAGAGAAGATAGGACCGAGCCCTCAGGAGAAATATCTGAGGCTGAGAGACAGATCAAAGCTGTGGCTGAATAGATTAAAGATCTCAAAAATAAATGTACGTGCACAGCAAGCTGCCTGGTTTGCCTGAGTGAAAGCCATTTTTTAACAATAGTTTCCCTGCATATCAGATTAGCCGACAAAGCATGTGGTGCTCAGAATAGAGTACTGGGAGATGCCACTGGTAAAAATTGGACACTCACCATTACCTACTTCTCTTTCTATAAGCACCAGAATATAGGTCTCACAGCTCTAAAGCGCAAGAGAAGATTAATGAGAGACTTTTCCCAAATGGCTGGAGACTGAGGGACGGGCTGTGGGATGGAGGGGGGTGGTGCTCGGTTCAGGGAGGCCTGGCTGAGGAATGTTGAGAATTCCAGATTTTCTGAAAATCCCTTCAACATGCCTCTAGCTGGGCACTCTGAATTGCTGGTCGTTTTTCAGAGGCTGAGCTGAATTGCTCCTTGGTGAAATCCATTAGCTCCAGACGGAGGGGCAGAGCGGAAAGTTCCCTCTCTCCTTGCTCCAGTGACAATTAGTTATACAAAGCGGAACAATTCAGATGAGATATTGGCTCTTCAGCCCACTGCTTTGGACAGTCCTGTAAGAACACCCAAACTCAAAATTATGTCTTTTGTGGGGCTTGGACCTTGAACTTGCAGCTTCCCAAGGGAGTATTCTGATTTCTGACCTGGGATGGGGCTGTACCTTCCCCCTGAAGTTTTGACCAGAATTTTCACCAGAAATATTTCTCTATCAAAGTGTTATCGTAACAGCTGCAACTGCTGCAATTAAAGACAAAGGAGAAAGACACAAAAAGGATGGAACAGGAGAGGGAAGGGAAGGGAAGGGAAGGGAAGGGAAGGGAAGGGAAGGGAAGGGAAGGGGAAAGGAGGTTTTGAATGAATGACATGACACATGCACTAATATGCGTGCAGCCAAATTAAATTGTTTACAGTTAATAAGTGCTAGAGGTACAAAGTGGGGAAATATATGTTACTGACTTGAAAAAAGGTCATAGCCTACAAGCACCTCGACATGGGTCTCAGTGAGGTGCACAGGTCAGAAGACCGGTGGGATTCTCTGGGGAATAGCCATAGCGGTAGGTGTAAGTTCATAGTTTCACCTCTACATGCAATAAGGAGAAAACTGTGCTGGGGTAGGATATACAACTTAGGTGTTCTTATTTTTCAAGGATCTTCAAAAAAGGGGATGAAAGAGGCAGGGAAGAGTGACAGAACTTCTTCAAGGGCTAGTGAAAATGGCTTCCACTGAAAAACGTGAAATGCTCAGCCTATTTACCTAACCATAAAGATGCTTGAAAAGTACCTGATTTACAGTAGACCAGTGTCCTCAAATGGGGGAAAATTCTTTGTTCTACAGGGCTGACCAATCTCATAGAGAAAGGCTGGACAGGAAGGTATGGCTAGAACCAGAAGCCAGATCAATATTAGAAATAAGGTCCTTTCTTGAAACTGAAGTTTATTAACCTGGAACACAGGATGAGAGGAAGTGATGAAGTCTCTATTTTATTTTCCAGACCTTGCTGGAAAATATAGCTTAATTAAAAGATATTTTACAGTTTAGTTAAACACATGTTATTGGATTCACTGGACTTGGTGATATTCAACTCAATTGAATTTAATAAAAAGGAGGTTAGACAAGGTGTCCTTTCAAGATCCCTTTGAGCCCTATTTTTCTGTAATTAAATAGTCCTTCTGGTTTTGAAAGCTATATGTCTATGTTTCTAGGGGAAAAAAAAGACAAAATATCTGAACAAATTTGTCTGTGTCTGCTTGCTTTACATTTATCTGCATTGCATGTGGTAAATGTATTTTATTAGGAACCGCTGGTTTCCTTTAAGCTCATTGAACTTCACAACGAAGCTCCAGTGCTTTTCTGTCTACAACATGTCCTGTCACATAACCCAGTGTTGCATTCATCATCGGATGGGCTTTTTTCCAAAGTACCACTGTTTAAATTGTTGCAAGGAGAACAACATAAGAAAAACATTTTTTTAATTGACCTGTGCCTCTTTTCTTTTTACTCGAAGACTGTCCACATATAAAACAAGACCTATCGCTGTCACTCTCCCAAGAGAAACATATTGCCTTTCAGCACTTCGTTCCCTGAGCCTTCCTCCTATCCTTTGTATAGTTATTTGTGTTCAGCTGCTCTGCCTGTGCATCTCTCTCTCTCTCTCTCTGTGCTGTTGCCGAACTGCAGCTCCCACTGGAATTTGCACAATCAAAACCAGCTCTCATCTCAAACAGCAGTGAATCACACCACCTGAAGAAGAAGAATAGCAAATTGAGCACAGTAGCCTCACTGCTTATATAGCGTGAGGTACCAGTAGCACCCGCAGGATGGAAGGACCTGGGTTTATGTGAGACCCACTTAGCCTGAGATCTGCTGCCTGTGATCTGAAAACTGTCACAGGGTTTTATAGGAGTGTGTGTATTTAGGGGACGTTTTTAAGAAGCTAATAGCCTGCTGCATCTGAAAGCTGGAAAAGGCTGCTGCTTGCTGCTGCTGCTGCAGTAGCTGGTGCAGCAGGATGAATGTGTAAAGGACAGCTGCCCGAGCCATGCTGCTGAGTCTCCCGTCCTGCTCTGTCTTCATTAACTGAAGGGATACAGAAGAAAACAGATGCACTGAGCAAGTGCCACACTGGATCTATCACTGTGTACCCTTCACTGTGGAAAATGGTCAACAAAGACATGAATGGATTTCCAGTCAAGAAGTGCTCAGCCTTTCAGTTTTTTAAAAAGAGGGTAAGATTTTCCTTTAATTCTTTCTTTTCACTTTCTTTTTTTATTGTTGCTGTATTTGTTAATGTGCTAGAGCAGAGAGAAAGTCATTGAAGAAGGAAGGTGTTTTAATACCAGTCTCCTACTTGTAACGAGCCCGTGGCATGGGCACTTCTACCGAACACCAAGGGCAATAGCACTGTAGGTGAAGGGGATCTGGGGATGGGGGACAGGGACGGGGGGACCAAAAGGCATTACGTCAGCAGTCTGTGTTGTGGAATGTATATCTCAATCACGGCTGACCACAGAGCTTGACGCAATACAACCAGCTATTCAGACTGGGACAATACAGTCCAAAGCAGAGTGCAGGATTGTTGCAGCTTGTCTCTGACTCCCTCCTCCACATCTACCTAGGGGTATGACTCCCTCCACACCTTTCATTGACTCGCCTGAAGTGTGGCATTACCCACCTCCATTCATCATCTTGTAGAGGGGGGAAAAAAGAGAACAAAGAGGCATTTGTGAGCTCAGCAAAATATTTCACAGTTTGTAATTTGCCTGTAATCACAATTAATGCAGGAGAAAAGAAAAATCCAGGATTTTTCACCTGGATTTGGTTTTCATTTATATTCTTTAACTTAGGCAGATATGTCAGGATTTAGAAAAGATCTGCTATGTATTATATTTGACTGCTGATTTCCTTAAGGAAATGTAAGCTCTACCTCATCACTTTAGTTAATTCCTTTCTGTTTCTTTGACTCTTTCATAGTGACGGTGCTGCACACTCTCTATTTAACTTGAGCAACAAAGTCATTTCCATGCGGCAGTAGGACAGGTATTCTGAGTATATCTGGGTAGACTCAGACAGCAGAAGGAAAGCATTGGAAAGAGATTGGTAGCAGGGACTCCCCTATGGAAATGATTTCCTGAATGATTAAAACGACAACCCTCTTTAAACAGACTGGAGTAGGAGCAGATAAGCTGCTCCATTCACTCATTCATTCATTCATTCATTCATCCCCATTCATTCTCTCTCTTTGTTATGCCAAGAATATGGTCAGTCCATTTAACCCTTCAGGCAAAGAAAGTGAAGCCTACACCAGCTACTAATTTGAAAGCCAGGGTCAACCCCTTTCAGGGACCTAGATGCCAGATTTAAGGGTAGACCTGGAAAATATTAGCAGGGTCACTTGGAGGAAAAAAGTGCAGTGTTTGCTGACATTTGTTGTTTCCAAGGTGGTTTGTGGAAGCCTCAGACAGATAGCCCAAACACCACACAAACTCAGCCCATAAAAATGGTTCTCATCCTAAGCTGCTTCTCATCTAAGTATATTACTATTAGCACATATATGTTTGATATTCAGCTCACCAGAAAGGCTTATCTGTTTTTCAAAATTGCTCAAAGGTTTTATTATAAACGTATTCTTAAAGAGGAAACAAAATATCTTGCAGTTCCTGTATGAGGTTAATTATTGGCAATTGTCTTCTATCTCCGTTTAGAACTAAGACAAGTTATCACGGGAAACCTCTACATCGTTTTGTTCTAGAAGCGGGGAAAATTGCTTTTTTTTCAGAGCTATACTGATGATCAGTGAATTTGTCATTGGAAAAGATTGTTAATTGTAGTCATATGGCTGGCATAGTGATACAGTCCTGGACAGCGGATAAGGACAAATAACCATTTTTAATTTCTGAGGGTTTTCATTTTATCAGATGTTGCCTTTTTGCTATTGTGATGAAGACAGATTAAATCAGTAAAACCAATTTAGAGACACAAAGGAAGGAAATTCCCTCCCTATATATTTCTGTCAATAGATACATGTGTTCATTGACGAGTCTCTTACCCCCACTATCTTCCTCCCAGAAAATCTTCTGCATTCAAACATTAACCACATTGTTCCTACGTCAGTGCTTGAAACATGTACAAACAAGAAAAGCTACATGTTCATAATGTGTTGCTGGCTCCCAGCAATATAACTTGCATTTGCTGGACTGGTGACATGCTGCATTTAACTACTGGGAGGATGGGGAAAGATGGTTAAAGGCAGTTGATTTGGTTCCCTACCAAGGCTCCGGACACTCTGGCTGAACAACCACCAAAATCCTATGCGTACAGAAGCATAGCTGCTAGGTTTCTTGATTTGAGTCTAGTGTGTGATGTTGTTTGACAGTTTGCATCACCACAGCACCAGCACACCATAACCAACACCAGCAGCCTACTAGATGCATCCTACATTCCTGGTGAGAGGCAGGTCTTGCCCTGCGGAGCCTCGCAGAGCTGACAGCAGGGTGAGGTACTGCTACCCCCACTTTGCTGGCAGGTGACTGAAACCCAGAGAAGATTTGTTGTCTGGATACTGCGTAGGCTTCTCCCAGATCACCAGCAGGGTCTATGATAAAACAAGGGATGGGACTCCAATCTCTCCAGTTTAAAATCACTGTGTTTGTCTCCTCAAAAAGCTCACATTTCTAGCACAGGTGCTTTTCAAGTTTAACTCTAAAAAATCCATATCAATCTAGATTAGAACACGCCAAATTTCAGGAAATGCTACTATTTTTTCAACTCGGTTAGATTTTTTTGGAAGAAAGTACCAGATGTATCTTCATTGTTTTCATTTTCCATTGAGCCTTATGTTTCCATTAAATTGCAATCCTCTTTGTTGCTCTGTCCAAGAGTGCAGAAAGGACTGGCAGAGCCCTGTGGATTTAGGCTAGGCTGAAAATGCATTCAAACATGGACTTGAATTTGAGGACCGGGGTTTTTTTAAGCCTGGCTTATTCTCTGATGACAAAGCACTGACCCTCTGGGATGCTGCCTGCTGTGTCAGATGATTCAGAGTATGGGCTAATCACGTCCGGAGGTCAGAGAACAGGAAGGAAAGGCTGAAATTAAAAAGCAGCACACTTAATTGAAATAAAAGGGAAAATAGAAGCTATTGGTTTTTCAGAATACCCTGTAGCACTTGCTGCTGGCAAGGTTGGAACAAACAGACTTCATCCACTTAAAACCTGCGCAGTTTGGAAGAAAACCAAATGATTTACGATGCCTGTCTTTTTTCGTTGCAAGAGGTGTAACAACTAATTGTGTCTAGGATCAGGGTGATATTTCAATAATTAAATATTTTTTTTTTAATTAATGATGACACAAATCTAAAAGAGAAGGGGAGAGAAGAAGATGGGACATATATAGGCACAAAGAGGGAATCTGAAGTTACTCCAATGAAGATAAATTATAAAAACATTGTTCACATAATCTTAGGTCATGGCATAAAAGGATCACCTTCTGACAAGGCTGGGAGATTAAAAGACATTATCGTCTCATAGCACATAATTACCTTCCTTTTTGTTATCACCCCTTTCCCTGTCCACTGATGTCACATACTGGACACCAATATAAATAGCCCATTGACTTGGTTTGGCTACAAATGGTTGGGAAATCTCTCTTTTTTATGTACTAGCAGCATTTTGACTTTCCCAAAGTTCAATTAAAAGGTTTTGTTAATTGGCAGAAGTCACATCCCTCTGTTGAGAGGGCTCACAGGTCTCATCCTTCAAAGCTGTGCAGGATTACCCACAGAACTGGACCATACCGATTCAAAAGATCACTGAATGTGATAAACCTGCAAATATGCTATTGCTGTTCAGTCAACAGGATATCCCAGGGCAAAGGGGCCTTTCATTGCCACCTACTGCCATCCCTGCCAGATGGTTTTGGGAAGTGGGGGTTTGTGGTATTTGCACTGCCTTCTTCTGCTGCATTTGCCTCCCTTATAAAGACTTTTGGATAATATTTTGCAATATATGACGTCCCTCATCTTGAAATAACATACCACGTCATATAACACAACACAACCAACATGGTTAAAGCAGGACGAGTGATGAACTGCCTGTGCCGCTTAAACACTGGCTGATGATATGTTAACCTCAGTGAACATGGAAATTCATTATCCTCTTAGGTCTGGACCAAGACCAAATACAAATTTATTCAGAATGTGAAGAAGATAAATGACTGATAAATGGGAAAAGAAATAGCTGTCTTCCATAAAAGGAAAAAAAAAGAAACAGAGCATGTCTTCGAGAGGAAGTTTATTGCAGAGATTAAGGATTTGCTAGTCTGAAACCTGATAAGGGAAAGAATATCCATAATCCTTTTTCACTGAGAAAATTTACATTAATTAGCAATTTAGGTCAAGCTAAAGTGAATGCGCAAGAAGGAAGAGAAAAATCCCTATCTTTGTTTCTATGCAGTTTTTCCAAATACGTAGTTTGTGGAAACCATGCCCTTCTCCTTTCTAGGTTGATATTTTATGGCACTACATACCAGCAGCTTTCTCCATATACAAGCTGAAGAGGCTAACTCATAAACGTCACCATGTACGAAGATGACAGCTCAGCCTGCATTAGAGCTCAAGGCAATGAGCAGCTGAGGGGACTGCAGAATCACCTGAATACCATTTTTAGGATTACAGTAATTTAGTGATACAGAAAGCCCTTGAAATCAGTACCTCCTACAGATTACGTTCCCTCTGCTAGACTGTGCTGCGGGGGGGCTGCTCTCTGCTCTGCCACTTTTACAGATCTAGAAGTCCATTTCAGGACTGGAGTTACCTTTTTTTTAGGGTAATTGAGAGCTTACCTAGAAGAAAGTAAGTGAAAGCTGAAGCTGACTGTACCTTAGGAAAATGCCAGCTTTATATGGGATGACTGCTGCTTTTCTTAGCTGCTTGGGCCCATGTCACAAAAGTACATAAAATTTAAAGCTGATTTCCAGAGACAGGGATCCTGGCTGACTGCAAGCGAGACAGAGTTTTGCTGCAGTAGAGACTCCTTTCCCATCCCACTTCTTCTCTGTGGAGAGGTACTGAGCATCCGTGGCTCTTCTTGGCATCAGCCAAAGCTGTAAGCACTCAGCCTTGCCCAGCACAACCCCAAATGCCTTTATCAGACTATAACTTGAGTGTTGCAGACCACAGCTGCCACGGGGCTTTAGTGTAACTAGGATGAAGGTGGCCCTGTATCTCAGTCAGGCTTCAAACATGCTACGGACACTCATTGAGTTGACCAATAATTTTCTAACCTTCAGTCTATCAATCCCTTTCCGAAAAAGCCTATTAATTAAACACAAGGGATGAAATATGAGAGCTGATGAGAAACTGTGTAAGGCCCAAGTACTGGTTTTCCATAAAGAACTTTGCTTTCCTCTGTCTTCCCATTAAACCAAGGTGTGCTTTGGGTTGGGATCACTGCTAATATTTTGCTTCTCAGCTAGCATAGGGAAAAAAATTCATGAGGCAAAACTGGTAACGTCTAGAAAAGAAAACATGTGTGAGTCCCTTGTTCAAACCTAAAATATGAGAGCGTTGTTAAAACTTAAGTATAAGAGCTTGGAATAAAATGAATAAAAAAGAAAAGAAATAAGGAAGGATGAAGGAATGGCAGCAGAATGAGAGAAAGGGAAAGAAAGAAAAAAGAGCAAGAGAGAGGAAAGTCTTCTTATTCCTTTCTCCCTTCCCTAACCTCTTCCTTCCTCTTTCATAAAAATGTAAGACTAGGAGGCACGTCCAAAAGCTTGATCTCTTTTCCTAAAGATGCCTCATAATTCCGACCACAAATTTGTCAAGCTGCTGCTTGAAATTGTCCAGGTCTCTTTCACTTCTGAGAAAATCACCCTTCTTGAAAATTTAGAAATCCTCCTCTCATTTTCAGCCTAATTTTATGCATGACCAATTTATTCCCATTTGCTCTTGTACCACCATAAAGCAACAACTTAAATAGCTCTTGCCCTTCCCTCACATGTACAACCACTGGTGTATTTATAGAGAGCAGTCATTTCTTCTCTCAGTTGAATTTGGCTAGGCTAAATAAGCCAACTTATTTTAGACTCTTCTTTTAGGATAGACTTTCCATTCCTGAATCACCCTAGCAGACAAAGGCAGCTGTCACATTTGCTGGCCTGGAGATCTCTTTGGGGTTACCAAAGCATCCACATATTCCTCCTTCACTGTTCTTTCTCATGGAGTCCACTTCACACTTTAACCTCCATCCCACTCCTCTCCTCCCACTCTGGTCCTCTTTTGCTGAGCAGGTCTCCTGTGTGTCACTGGCAAATTTTATGAGCACAAGCCTAGGTTCTGTATCAAACCCAACTCCAGTACTAACCTTCCTCTTGTCAATAGACTTTTAGCTAGTTCCTTTCTCTCATAATTATTTTTGTAAGAGTACGCTTATTTTCCATTTTAACTAATTAACTCCCATGTGTTATCGCTGTCTTACTGAGTTACCGAAGACCATATGGATTAGATTATCCACATTTGCCTCATCAAAGGAAGACATCAGGCAAGTTTGGCATACTAGTAAATGCATATTGCGTGTTATCTCATTTTCTATTGAACTCTTTAAAATTTGCTCTCTCTTCAGATGTGGTAAGTTTTGTTTCTGTACACAGTCCCATAAGGCTTTTTCTCCCATGCTGTACATCACTGTCCTCCTGGAAAACGCAGACCACAGAATTCATCTTAAGATTTACTTTTTATCTCAGCTCAATCCTTCTGAGAGACAGACTTCTTTTTTCCTCTTTTTTTTAATTTCAGAATCTGACTGGATTTTTCCAGACCCACTCACAGCTGTTCTACCACTTTCGGGTCCTCGTTATTCACCATCACTAATGAAATAGCAATGGGGGGGAGGTTCCTTTGGGAGCCTGCTCTGGCTCATTCCTTTCAAGATCAGATTAGATATTGCCTGAGCCTGAATAGTGCTTCAGTCTCTCTTCATTACATGCCTTCAGAGCTGAGCATGGCTTCTGTTTGGGGAAGGGCCAGCCATGAGATCTCCGAGTCTTCTGCCAAGTGCATATTAACACTGTTTTAAAGGCCACAGAGTCTGGAGTTAAATTCTTAGAGCAATCCTATCCCGAACCCAATGATGTCACTGCTATCATAACTCAGCCCAGCAGCCTCAGTATCATGTACCCTCAGTCCGAACATCTAAATTGCCTGAAAAACGTCGCGATGCAAGAAACTGCCAGCAAGTAGAAGAGCGCAAAGGGTTTTGGACACCCTTGGCTGTGTGGGAAGAGGTGATGCAAACTGAGATACTGAGAAAGCAGACAGCTGTGTCTGCTGAAAAATCAATGTGGTTTCTCCGCCAAATGGGGAGAGTGATAAATATGATCTGCAGGGGCTGGGGAGGACTAAGAATTTGGAGCAACTCAGTGTATATGTTACCCTATCTACTAATTAAAGACATGGTTTTGATGAGGGATACAAGCTCAGGGGAGGTCAAGGGTTGTGTCCACGGAGAAAGGACTGAGAGAACTGAAAACAAGGGGAAAGCTTATGTCCTTCTAACAAATGGGCTGATGTAGAGAAGGAGAAATCAGAAGGACAGCAACAATCTCTGCATAAAAACATGTAAATGGAGATGCTAAAGCAATGGTAAAACAAGCAAGATCTAAAATCACAAAAGAGGCTTGCAAAATCAAAACAATAATACAGAAGGTTTTTTCTAAATAGTATGTTATCATGAAATAATTGTTAGTTGTTATTTGCAACAGTTGCTTTTACAGCAAATATTGATAGTAAGAAAACAATGAATAGCTCCGAGAGCAATAAATTTTTATGTTTATTGAAGACTCGGCACTGACAGATTTCCAGATCAGCTTACAAGCAATTAACCAAGCCTCAACATATCCTGATGAGGTAGAAAAATCATTCCTGTTTCACAGATAAGTAGACAAAGAGAAAATAGGTAACTAAGTCAGTTAGACAAGTTATTATACAAGACAGAAGTTACTCTTTTCTCCTGATCCTTACTGTAACTTTCCCTCACTAAAAAAAAGAAGATATTTCCTTTTCTTGAAACAGCAGCAGCAAACATCTGTTAGGGTTTGCTGTGGTTGGAAGTTATTCAGGAGTTTTAAGCAGCTTAATGACACGGGCACCAAAATAATTTTTTTTTTTCAAATGGTCAGAAGAAGTGCCTGATACAGTCTTGCTCACATGGCAGTGGCACCAGAAGATGCTAGATACTGTGTTAAGCCTGAAAAGCTATTATTTTCAGTCTACTCAGCTCATTAAGAAATTGCTGAAGAAAAAAGCATGACAAATAGAGATTCTGCCTGCCCAACAAAGACAAGAGTGCCAAGGGGCATGTTTGTATTGTAAGTATCTTCCAGCATGGCCAAAGCCTGTTCCCATACTGTAATGCATCAGGAAACAGCTGAAGAGGTGACAGCCTGAGACTGGAGCCCGCTGTGCTCCGTAACCCAGTGCTTATTTCACTTCTTTTGTGTCTCCCACAGGCAACCCCCCAAACATGCAAACTTCTGCATAACATCAGAAGCACTGATGGTGAGCTGTGCACAGGGCAGGGGCTCCTCTTCTTAATGTAGATATGGGCAGACATTCATCTGACGTGCACCATCACCAGTGGTAACCTATTTTACTTCCCAGCTCCCGTGAAGGAGGAGCTGTGCATGTGGTCAGACACTGCAGCTCAGTAGCCAAGGGGCCATTTGTTCAGATGCCAACAACCTACTTGCTTGTGCTTTTCTGGGCCATATATATTTGTACATTGTTGTACAGTTGTCTGTACAACAGTTGTCTGTACTGTTGTGCAGTTGTCTTCTGAAAAGATCTGGAGGACTACGCATGGTGAAAGTGTCTGCCAGTTAGAGAGTACACATTAGGGCTTTCCTCAAAACATTCAAAGTCTACCCTAAAAGAAAGAGGGGGAACGCTGTGCACGCAACTCCACTGCCAGCTGCCTGCAGATGTGATATGGGGCTGGAACATGCTCCTGGGGACCACATTATGGAATGGCTCCACTCTCACCTACCCACAGCAGCATGCTTCCAGCATCCAGTGGGCTGGGACCTTTTCAGGTGGCAGTTTTATGGGGTACCTTGCACCAATACTGAGTACTAAAGGAGTACTTAGGAGAACAGGCTTCTCATTGCAACTCTGACTCTGGTGTAGTGTTTGACCCTGGGAAGCCACCTCAGCTATCCTAACAGGCATCCTTTGGCCACCTGTCTAGATTGCAAGCTCTTCAGGGTAGAGAAAAAGAGACAAAGTTTCTACACCACCTAAACAAGTCAGGTTCAAATCTCAGTTGAGGCTTCATGAACACAAATAATATAGTGAAAATCACTGGCTATTGTTGCTCTCAAAATTATTTTTATATGGCTGATTGAGAGAGAGTTGGGTTCTTTTGCAACTACAGATGGGAAAGATGGTATCTTTTATTTTATTTCCTGCTCTGTTTTTATTAGATATCTGCTAGACTGTCTTGCTTCAGTTAGTTCCTATGTATGCTTTTTACTGGGGCAGTTAAAGGTCTTTGAGCGTATAGCAGAAATAAGAAAAAAGATTATTAAGCCAAATGCTTGAACTGCAAGTCAGCAATAAAATTTGTAGATGTATTGCAAAAAATTTCACTTAACAATAGGTCACTAAAATGGCTTGAAATTCTTTCCGTTTTAAGTCATTACAGATTAGTGAAAAAATATATAGTTCTTTCAGTATCTTTTGTTTTCCTAAAAGATCCCTGCATTTTTCTAATGAAAGACTGCTAAACTTCAACAGCTTAACTGTAGGTAGGTTGGAATTTGATTAATGATAATTCATTTCTTGCTTTAAAATTAATGACATTTTGAAGCACACTGTCATTGTTTGACAAACTCTGATTCATGCAAAACTTTGGACCCCTCATTCCTAAAAGGTCAACTTAAAGGAGTGCTCCTTACAGGAACAGCCATTGTAACATCAACTTTTCTGGTTGGAGTGTTGGACTAAACCTCTATCCCATGGGAACAAAATCACTGTGGGAATCCTCTATGTAAAACCTTTCTGGCTAACTGTTAGGCTGTGATGCAAAGAGCTATAAGAAAAGGCATCTGAAGAGAAGATAATGGAAAGTAATGTTGGAGGAGGACAGCCTGTGATATAAAAACCTATAATAAAGTTAACAGCTATGCTGCTGCTGCTGAAGGACTAGTTGGGAGAATGCCCAGTATTAGGAACTTACAACCTGCAGCTAATGATTACAAACTGTGAATCATTTGTTGTTTGAATTCTTGTAAAATTGCTTTCTATTGTTCCCCTGGAAGAATCCTTGAAATTAAAGGTTATGTAGACTATTTTAATAATAAACGCAGTTATGGTGATAATAATTCAGAGCACAGTGCTCAAAATGTCATCTCTGCCCCTCAAATAAAGTGATATCTCCATGATCTGCAAGGATATCTCGTCACTCAAACGAGGCAATAGGCATTGGAAAAAGGTCTGTGAAATGAACAAAAATGTATCAGACTCCCAGGATCCTTATTTTCTGATCAGATGCTTAGGATTATCACCCATATACTGTGATCAGGAAGAAATGCTGAAATGTTTTCCTAACTATTTTTTTAAACTCACAATCCTTTGTTCTGTTACATGTTACATCAAACTTGCTGCCTGTCCATGTAACCAGGATCTCACCCTATTGCACGGCAACTGGGAAAGGAGCAAGACATGTCTATTTATGTGCCTAAAATGCCCAGGTACAATTATCTTGGTCCGAACTGGCTTTGGTGAGCAAGCTCAGCTGTGATACAGAACTAATTATTCCAAAGTACCAACTACTTCAGAGCACACGTGGAGCAGAGGGAAGCAATAGGCATTATCTAATCCCTCTGCTAGAAGCACCTTCAGAGATCTGTTCAGGTATTTCAGCTCATATTCAACTCCAGGGCCCAAACCCAAAGTAATCTTTAGCTCAGTAGCGTGGTCTTTTCTTCTTATGCCAACAGACTGGAGGTGTGATGAAAAGCATGTCCACTGTGCCCCCAAGCTGTGTGTTCAGTTTGCGTCCTGCTCCCATGTCATCTCTTTTGCTCTATGGACACCCTGCCCCTTTCTACAATGATGGCTTCAGCCTGACTTCAGCCTAATTTCTTGTTCGTCTAGGAAACAAAGCTAATTAATAACCAAGCAGATCTTGAACTCTCAAAAAATAGATGAACATAAACGCTGCTCAATGCTCAGCAGCTCTGTGGATGGGCATCCTAAAGATGCAGTCTTCAACCAGAGGTGTTCATTGGTCACCAGGCTCACAAGAACTGACATGGAGTAGCTGTACTCCCCTCCACATTGAGTAAGGCACGGTGAGAGTGTGGTTGGGCCAGCATTGTCTGTACTGCTTTAAAGGCTTGGCATTTTCAGAGAACCAAACAATGCCAGTATTCCCATTGCCTCTCTGAAGCCAGGGCTTTTGATCCATCCATATCTCACATTTCCACATTTCTCTCTCCAGTTCATTATTCCTGTTCTGGTTCATTCTTCCTGGATCTGCTTCAAATGAAACAACTAGGTTCCTCAAACAAATGGATTTGGCAGAACACATCTCTGTTTGGTAGAGCAGAAAAGACCCTCCTGCTGTCCTGGCACCAGGGCAATACCTGGATGTCCCCTCTGCTTGTTATCACTGCAACCAAATCCTTGGCTGCATTGAGGTGATGTTAGCTGCAGCATCTCTGGCCATCACTTGCCTAAGTGTGTATAGAGAATGTGAGGTACCTGCTCCTCCATCCGTCCTTGGCCAAGAGTTTTCTCCACTTTAGAACAATCATGCAGTGGAAGTGGAATTTGTGCATGTGTCATTTTTAAAAAAGGACAGACCCCATTATAAATCCTCACACAGTGACCTCCAGTTCAAAGTATATGAGAAGACCAGGAACAGGTCTGCTAGGTTTGGTGTAGACCCATCTTTTGGGTCCCATCAAGGCAACGGAGTAGCATCCTCAGTGCCGTTCTACTGAAGTTCCCCAATTAGTCTTGAAGATTTTTTTCTGCACTTCCCAAAATATTTCCAGACAAAAAGCCAGCTCACTAAATTTTCCAAAGGGGCCCAAGATCTAGACCTAACCGTATATATACATGCATGTTAACATACAGCACACATACATATATATGTGTGTATGTATATAGGCATACATTGTTTTGTCGTCACTCATCTTCCTGCCCCATGAAACAGGGTGAGTTTTCATGACACACCATAAGCATTTCTATACAGGGTCTCTATTTTTATTTGAACAAGCCCGTGTTCCCACACAAGATGCTGTGGACAGACAAGTTCTGTGCTACTTCACTGCCTGACTAAAAGAAAAAGGGATGCATAAGCCTCTCTTAAAATTCCTTTTTTTATGGTTGTTTTAGGTATAATATTTCATGCAGCATGTCACACAAAATCATTTCTTGGCTCAAGGCCTCTGACACCACCGAGCCCCTTGAGGGGATGAACAGGCAAGAAGCACGCAGTCCTCAGGAGGGGACTTAGAGTCTCCAGTCATTACTCCGGCCCTGACACTTCTCTTTTAGCTCCTGCATTTCAGTTTGACAGTATCTCCCTGGTGCATAATATCAGGAGCTACGATGCACTTGGAGGAGACGGGAGATCTACGTTTTTGATAAGGAGATTGTGAGATTTGATTCATGTTGTCAGAAGCGTCCATTAGTGCCCATTCCTGCCTAAGCCCATAGTTTCCATGCATACACCCTCCACCAGCCCCTGTGAGAGGAACCGGTCTCATTTCAGATTCAAAAGTTTCTTTATGTTTTATGGCTCTTCTTTTGTGCTGCACTTCTGAGTGCAGCGCTGAGGGAGCAAAGGTGACTGCTCTGGGATATCTTGCCGGGACTAAATAAAATCTTTCCTTCTCTATTTAAGATTAATTAAGAAATGCTGAAGGGAAAAAAGATCAGAGCCACTCTGAGATTGTTCATTCCATCCCCCAATTATTCAGTATATACTAAGCCTGAAAAAGCTGTAATTAGATATGAGAAAAGCCTGATGAGGTTCTCTTTCTGTATAGTTCCAAGCACGCTGGCAGTCCTCCAGAAGTTAAATATATGAATAAATCTTCTTCTTTTCACCAAATTTCTTCTGTTCATCGTACTTCTCCCTTTTTTCCCTCCAAGGTCTAACGCACCCACACTTTCCCCATTTAGTGGCCTGTGCACTGAATAGGCCCATACAGAGATGAAGGGAGAGATTGTTTCTTTTCCATGGCAAGCTGCTAGAGAGTCCAGCCTAGCACTGCGCTTTATGAAGCTCTTGGAGGAACTTGTGTGAGCTTTGGAAAACCCCACCAGCTTCTGCACACAAATATCTTTGCAGACATGTACATTAATATGGGATCCAGACACCCATGTTGGGTTTCTCTGGTGTAGGTATGCCACCTAAAAATTAGCCCCCTGCCCTAGCAGGTTAATTGAAGACAGGTGTGCCAGGAGCCCAGGCTCTCCACACTGCCAGTGAGTGGACCGAGTCACAGGGACTGCAAGGAGCCAAGAGTTCGGTGCATCTGCTGCTTTTAAAAACGTTGTCTTTAGCAAAGGGTCACTGGTTAACTCTACAACATTAGGCTGTGTTCTGATTTCCCTTATTTCATGGTCACATTACTAGAAAAACTATTCAGTCCATTTAAAAACCTGGCTAACTTGTCTGTCTCAGGCATTTCCTCCTTCTACTTCCCTTCTTCAATTTCTGTTTGCTTTAAATGAAGATAATTCTTTAAGCAAAGTGGTACGTCTTTCTCTGTTTCACTTATTCTTTGACACAGTAATTTACATTGGTGAGTAGGAGCACTGTAAAATGATTTACACACCAAACTGAAACCATGTAGATCCTCCTACCTGCTGGGTATTTTCAACAGTAGATACTTTTCCCTGATGTCATCGGATCAGCCTCGAACCCTCAGAAAATGTTGGCTTGCTCAGAGGAAAAATATGTTAGCTTCCAATGGCCTTTACCCGAAATGACTTCAGAATTTTTTTTTTTTGCAAGAATTAGGCAAAAGAAAACCCACACACAACCAAGCATGTGGAATAAGAGACTCAAAACAAGCTGCTTCAGTCACAGGCTTCCCAAAACCAACAACGTTCACATGTGGGAGACTCCAGCCCTCAAGCTGATGAGTCAGTATTGGTGACTTACACTTCAGCTTTATTGCCGTCGTCTTGTAATAAAGTGAAGACCACGAGGAATAAAAGTGCTGGGTAATATGTTTCTTGTGTGTGTGAGCATGCCCCTGGAAAAATACTAAGCTAAGAAGGGAAATAATGTAAACGGCAGAAAGAAAGCCTCCCTTGTTTCATATTTCTTAAGTGTGTCTGGTTTGCATCTGTTACTACATTTTTCACTGAAGAACTTTTATTTCTTTTATACATATGAATGACTGTTTATGACTGGCAGTTTGAAAATGTGGCTTTACTCTGATTAACTCTACTTTTTGTCTGTACTTAGCCCTTTTTAGGACCATATTTCTCAAGCTATGTTAAAACATGAGCAAAACCAACACATGGAACAATTTATTGAAATGCCAGGCAGGTTTGACAGGTGCGGGAGAAATTGCTTGGTTTCACAAATTGAAACAGCTGCAGTTTTATAGGTGATGAAATTGCAATGGGATGGGGTTTCACATTTGTAGTTCATCTTGTGTTTGCTGTTTTGTTTTTGGAGGATTGAGTCATTTCCCACTCTCCAAGGGGGACTCTAAGACCTATTCCTCAAGTGGATGAGGCATCTAGTCTCCACAGAATGAAGGGAAGCTTGGTAAAAATTCAAACAAATTTCAGAGTAGACTGAAATGTAACTAGAAAATAATAGTTTTCTCCTCATGGGACTATAAATAAATGTTGCTTGCAGCTTTGGGAGCAGGAAATGCTATAAATGTTAGGTCCACCTTTCAGAGAGACTGAACTAGATTTCATTACGTATCTTAAAAGAGTATCATGCACAGAAAGTTTTGAATCATTAACCAACAAATGTTAACCTTGTAAGAGTCTCTTGTATTAAAGAGTTTTACTTTCACTCTGTGCAATTGCTACAGGAAGTTCTATGTTTTCTTTTCAAATTACTCAGGACCATATGTTTTCCTACAGTGACAGGGTATGTATCAAGTAGTGCCACTCCCCATAAGTTCATTTTTATCATCCTTGCTGGGAAAAATTAAGATGAAAAATCAATGGAAGATCTTAAAAGAATTGGTCACATTTGGCACTGGATTAATTTGTCAAAACACTTGAATTATAAAACCTTCTCCTACCTTAAATCCCCACTGAAGATGGTGGTTTAACACATAAGTTCTTTGGCACAGAATAAAATAATCTTTTAAATCCTGATTGAAATGTATCAGTGCCTCACACACGGCTGTGCACAGCATCCCAGCTGGGATGCCATTTAAAAATGGCTAATTTGAGTGATCAGGACTTTCTGTTTCTCCCCAAACAGTATTCTTAGCAACTCCACAGCAAAGGCAAATTGTCCACTAGAAAAAGCTAGGAAGAGAAATGGTGCCTTTGAGCAAATATGTCTCCTTTGACTCGGGAACGGAAGAATGAAGGCATTTCCCTTGTCTGTGTTACCCACAGACAGGTAGGTATGTCTGCTAGATGAGAGGACCACCCCAGAGCTCCTGAGTGCTCAAGTGGGGCTCCTGACCAGGGCTGTGCCACCCGCCCATGGCACTGCCATGCCACACTGCAGCTAAGCCCCCATGGGCTGCCAAGGTCCCTGCTGCCAGGTTCCAGCCCAGCCTTGCCTTGCAGAGGAGCTGACCTGTGAAAAACCACTGTCATCTCCCACCTGGAGCCGCTCCAAGAATATTGCAGCTTTCTGAGGTATACAGTCTGTCTTGCAGCTCTATGAATGTTTTGGCATGTCTATCTTTCAGGGCCAGAAGGACTGGGCACCTTAAATCAGCTCATCTAATGGTCCTGGCTGCCTTAAAGATTGATAAAAAAATTAGGGTGGTGTGCAATATTGTATAACAAATTACAAGGGTCACCTTCTGCCAGATCAAAAGATTAGTGAAGTGCGGTATCAGGCTCAAATTAGGAATAAGAAAGTTATTAATTTCAGGCCACACGAAATGTGCTTCACTGCTCTGAACAGTATGAAGCTTTTGACTGAATAGCTAAGGATGACTACTGAATGGGACTTGGTGCTGTAGCCAGTCATCCATTGTGTTCTGCCACTGCAGCCATTATTATTGTACTGCAGTAAAGCTTTATAACGCTGGATTTTTCAGCCCAGACTACTGAAGGATGCAAAATAATTATTGCATCAGAAAACTGGAAGGGTATATTTAAGGGAGAAAAAGTACAGTGAGATATCTTTGTTTTGCTTGGGCTTTTTTTCATTCAGCTACCTTTGCAGCCCATCCACATCTGAACATGCATTCTCTGGCTCCTGTGTCCGGCTCAGATGCTCACAGAATCCTGTAGACTGCTTTGAGGCTTTGACTGATACATGTGGGATGTGCTGCTTATCAGAGCAAGAGGTAAAATAAACGTTGCCTAGGTTTACTGCCAATTAGCTTTGCTCACATAAAATAGAGAATAGAAAATAGAGAACAGAGAATAGAGAAGAGAAGGTACAAGCGAGCAGCCTCGGACTATTTGGATAGGATTTGGGGTTGTATTGTTCATGTTGTTTTTATTTGATCTAGATGAAAAGCATTTTTAACTTGGTAGCCTGGAAAGATTAGACTTGCACATACACAATAAACCCCATTTTGTTTTGTTTTCCTTTTTGACATAATACGCACAGAGAGGGTGTTTATACACCAGTGTGGACAATGAATCTATTGTCTCATCTCCTGTAGAAACAAGTGTCATCAGTGCTTACAATTGATCCAAGAGCTCTTACCTGATTCCAACACATCAGTTATTTATTTATTCACAGAGAAAAGAATCCCATGAGACTAACAATTGTTATCAAGGACAACATGGGAGGAAGGAAGAGAGGAAAACCCTAAGTGGTGCCTGTTCAGTTGTTTAGATTTTTGGTGCCACATTTCAAACAAATCAGCCCGTCAATAAGAGGACACAGCAAAAGCTAATTTAGCTATCAGTGTGGATTTCACAGACTTTCTCCTGCACCACTTGAGTTGGCAAGAGCTTTCCCATTGAGTGGAACAGGAAAATCAGCCAGGCAGTTGTCTTTGTCCACATTAACACTTGTTATTGGCATTAGTGGTGTGCCTAAGTTTGCTGCTGCTCTTCATGCTTTGACTTACAGAGTGGAATATTTAAACACATGCTTAGAGGATCCCAAATTCCTCAAGTCATTTTGGTACCCATCATCTTTTGGGATTGGTGCTTGACTGCAGCCACATGCTGACATGTTTTTTAAGAATCTCGCCTTTGCTGACTTGCTGCTGTGGCCTGGAGACATGTCATTCACACTTAAGATCATGAAAACCTGCTTTATTTACTTCAGGTGTTAACATTGCAACTGATGACAACAACAAATATAGAAACATTTACTATGCTTCCTCTTAGATGCCTTTGATTTCTGCCAGATGCTGTTATGGCAAGTGAAATACTTTGGTGTGGGAAAATGTCTGTCTGTGTGTGTGTGTGTGTATAGCAATAAGTACTGATTAAAAACCATGACAAAAGCCCTGAGATGCTCACCACAACACGATGAACCTGAACAGAGATGTGACACACAACAGGTGAAATCCTCAGCATGTGGGTGTGGGGGACCCACAAACACTTCCCAGCCCTCAGACTCAGGTGCATGCCCCAGCCCCTGTCATGCTGGGACAACCGTGTCCTCCTCCCTGTGCGCTGGTTTCTATGGGAGGAAGGGGAACCACGCATTGAGTTTGGTGGAGTGATGAGTGTTTACCAGTTTGCCCAATGGCTGTATGGTATAAGTCCATCTAGCTGGAGGCAGATGGAAACTGTAGAAGATTATTATACACATTCCAAATAAAAAAAACAGAACTAGGATAGGTCAATCCTCTAATCCAGCCCTTATTGTTCCAGCCATTGCTGGATGCCAGGAAGATCATGAAAGGCATCAAGTTAAGACCATCGCGTATACCTTCATGTACTATTCTTTGTGGTATTTATTAGAGTCACACAGGCAACTACAAAGGTGGAGGCTCTCCACAAAGATCTGTTAAAGAATTTATGGTGAAGCAGCAAAGGAAGAGAAGGATGGGAGGACAAACTGAACCCCAGGGAACTGCCACAGCTTTCCCGCATCGTGTTGCAGCCAGAATTGCATTTCCTCGTCTGGCAACACCTGGTGCCCATGACTGAAGTGTACCGGGGCTCCCGTAAACAACATCATCATTCCCTGCACTCCTCCACCCCGAGCTGCAGCCAGTTCGTCCTTCCCCGGATCTCCCTCACATGCAGGCAATGTTTCTTCTGGCACACTTGGAGGCCTGAACTCTCCATGAATCCAGGCCACGTTCACCTAGGCCTGGGTGGAAACAATGTGCTCTGTTATTTGGCCTCAGCCTGCTTTTTAGCCAGCAGCTTCTTGGCTTGCAGAGAAAGCAGCAAATGATGACTAAGCAGTGAGTTGACCTTCACTTTCCTTTTTAAAATAAAATGTGATTATTAATCAACAAAGTGATGCATCTCAGGGCTCTGGAGGGGAAAAAAATAGCTTGAGGTGATTTGACAAACTGATTCTTTTGCTCTGTTGCATTTCCCATGGGACATGACAAATTAAATGTCGAAGCCAGCTAGAGAGTAGTGATATATCTCAGCCCGGGCATTAATCAGCCTGCCTCTCATTTACCACTTTCCATTTAAGTAGATGACTGTATACAGCTTGAACAATGGAGCTTTTCATTCCATAATCTCCCTAATTGTAATTTAAATAGGTTTCCTGACAGTCGCCCTCAAGGCTGTGGGGAGATGATTCCAAGAGCTCCGTGTCCACCTTGGGTTTACATAATGGATGAAAATTCAAATCCTGGTCCGAGGTGCAATTAGATAACGCCAGGAAAAGGAAAGAAGGGATCAGATGAACTGCAACCAGAGAAGCAGAAAAGTACCTAAGATATCACTGGGAGGCAGAACTAAAACACATGCACACGCACTGACCTAGATCACAGTCGAGCCATTTGATACTGTCTGGTAGGGAAATGAATATCCAGAGACTTTGCAATGCAACATGTAGAGTAAATAGGAGCTGACTGAGAGCCATGAAAACCCATGAACTGATGCAAACAGGAACATTCTTGAAGAATGGAAATATAAGTACAGAAGAGTTCAAGTGCACAGAGTGGTTTATTCCAATCCCATACAAAAATAGGAAAAAAGCTTGTCCAAAGTTTCAGAGGAAGAAAATGCTGCTGTATAGAGCATATGGTTGCACAAGCCGTCAGATTAAATGAAATACTGTTGTGCTGATGGGTGTGATGTTTCACTGAGAACTGGCTGATAATACTGGACCTCCAAGCAGACTTCCACAGTTTCCTTTAAGCCGTTCCAGCATTCAGTTTGCCCTCAGTCCTCAGCAAACATTTGCAATTTTAGATATGTCTGCAATGGCCAATCAAATTTGTCTACAAACTTATGCCCTCCTTCATTCTGCTCCAGAATATGTATCCTCACATTACATTGCTAAATCCTACTAAAATCAATAGTCTGCACCAGGCACTGGGACGGAGTGCAGTAAAGTGACTGTCACATCCACAAAGGGCCTAATCCTGCAAGACATTAGGTGTCTGCATGAGGTGCCTTTTTCTTTCCAGTGTATTCAGCACTCTTGAGAGTCAAACCTTCAGCTGGGAAGCCAGCAAACAAGCTTGTCAGTGTCCTGAGAAGCACCGGGCTTTCCAGAGTCTCCAAAGCCAGGGTGGACACCCCAGGATGGCTGCTGGTGCCATCGGCACTTGCTTCCCTCCAGGAAAAGCCACATCTGCATCGGTAGCAGCCCCGGAGAACAGGCTGGTGTTTCTCTTATGGAAAATATTGTTCACAATTACAGTGATGGGGACTGGCTTGTGAATACCTGATTAAAGTATAAAATGTGCTGAGTCGACTGATGCCATTGACAACTGAGCCATATGAAATTAAAAGCCGTATCTGTTTGCTATTACATAAGAGGAAAAGCCAGGAGTGGAAAAAAACCCTGGAACTTGGCAAATCTCATTTAATCACATCTGGCAATTTTCTAGTCTGAGTGATTATCACTGATGGATATCATGTTTTTAGAAAGTAAAGCAAACAAAGAAACTAGAGCAAACAAGAGTCAAAAAATAAAGAGCCTTCTTTAAAAAAAAAAAACTTGTGCACCTTTCAGCAATATTATAAGCCGTGCTTGGGAAAAGGGTATTTAAAGCTATTCTCCAAGAACAGTCACATTTCAATTTAGTTTAGGATTAGTGACAGATGGCTACACACTAGAAGGGTGTACAACACTCCTTTGAACTCACTTATCTTGAAAGAACGGGGAACATTTTCATCAATTTTTTTTTTGTGGTCATTGCCAGAAATACAAGAAATACCAAACAACTTTGACTAGCTGCAAAGGTCCTTTGGTGGTCCAACAAAACCAGAAGTACAAAAAAATCCTAAAATGTGACAGGGTGGAGAGGTATACTTAAGTTTATTCCCAGCCATGAAGGTCTGTGAGTGTGAAGTTGACTGCCTTTGTTCCAAACAAACTGTTCTATCTCAAGGCTAAAAAAAATGCAACGTCATTTGACTTGAAAATGTGCAACTTTTGTATTTGGAAAAGTTGAAATGAGTTGCTTTGACATCTTCAAAACTCTTTCTTTTCAGAAATTATTCAGGTTAGTAGATATATTAAAGCTGATCAAGTTTCACAGATAATTTTGGTAAACTATCTTTTTTCTGCTTTGAATTTGTTTTCTTTCCAAACAATGGAAGGCAAAGGTTCCCTGAAACATTTTGAATGAACTTCCAGCTCATAGCAGTAAGGCAATATTTGACAAATCTCAAGCCTGTCTGCATGGATGGGTACGGATGATCTCTTGCTCAGCCTTAGAACGCAGCAAGAGACACCAGCCCTGCGCGGATGGGATGCTGGCGTGCAGCTACTGCACCGCAGCTGGCTGGGCAGCTGCTCAGCTCACACCACCAGCAGAGCAGACTCATGTCCACCTGCACAGGCCTATGAGGTTGTACCTTCAAAGAATTAGTGTGGGAGCAGCGAATCTCCTAAGTGCAGTTATAGCTTAACCGGAAACTGTTGGGCGCTCCACAATAGGCATGTCATAGAAGCAATTTCTAGCGGATATGAGTTGTTGATGAGAAAAAGGCTTAAAGAAACTATAGTCGTGGTGGGGCAAGAGAAACTGGGAGCTCTTTCTGTTCTGCTCAGTCCTATTCGGATTATTTCAGACACACTTAAAGAGTCAGCTGCTTAGACTCTGTAATGGTGGATGAAGTTGCCTGGGGAGTTTAAAAAGCCTTGCTTTGGAAATGAAAGTACGGAAATCTTCAGAAGCAGTTCAGAACAGAATTGCTTCCCGCAGCTAGGAGCAGGGTCTAGTTTATTTACTGGTAGATGGATATCATGGTAAGAATAAAAAAAATAATGTATTTGAATAATCAAATACTCCTTACATCGCCATGAAGAATAATGCACCTAGCACTGTGGTATTTGAGCATCATACAATGCCCTAAATAACAAACTATCATCTGCTCCTTGTTAATCTGTCTTTTTCAGTCAGGGAAGAAACTGTGAGAAATTTCTTCAAAATTATTTTTCTTTTTTTGTGCAATTCAGTGTGGGAGTTTTTTAGTGGAGGTGAATTCAAAAGAAAGGAAGCTTTGCACTTTGAAATCTTTAGTGATGTTTAAGATAGCCCAAGTCAAACAGAGCTATAGATCTAAAGCACTTGTCTAGTGTAAATGTAAATATTAAATACGCAAAAATCTTTGAAGTCTATTAAGGTTAAAGCTAGACAAAAACCTATAGTGTAGACTTACAGTTCAATGACTAATATATACACATAACATTTCAATAAAGTTAACTGAGTCACTCTGAAAAGTAATATATAATCTACAAACGTCAGTAGAAACCCGAGACCTGCATAGCAAAGCTCAGGGAAGTTGTTTTTCTTCAGAAGTCTGCTCTTGGCCTCGCTGCTACGAAAGTGCTGCCAATTCATACTTCCAGTTTCAAATCAATATTTTCAATGCTTTTTGGATAGGGATACATGTTGAAAGTCAGTGGTGAATAATTTCATTTTCCACTCAGAGCATTGGTAACAATTACCACACTCTTCTGTGCATGTTACTCTGTGTTATCTATGAATTTCAAAACGCAAATGTAGAGTTTGTCTGCAGAGGGATACTGAGGGACATTAGTCTGAATTAGCTGAAGATGTGAAATTAGAGGAGATTAGTTAAATGTCATTAAAGCCCTCATGGACCTTTCAATTCAGAATAAAACCTGAAACTTCAGCTTAGATAAATGAAGCAAATGGCTACAGAATGAATTAAGCCCATCTTAATTCTGAACCAATCCGTCCCCATGAGGGTTGACTGTGTATTTACCTAATTCGTGCTTGGGTCAGCGGACATTAACACATCCATGTAGGCAAGTTCTAAAAATAACAAACACGCCAGCTCTCGACGCAGCGCGTTGGCACCCACTGAAGAGGCAGCCCCTGCGTGGCTCCCCTCGAGCGGCCGCCGGGCAGGTCTGGGCGTGCGGGCAGGCGGCGCAGAGCCCCGGCTTGGCGCCTCGGTCAGAGGCGAAGGCTTCAGAAAGAAGAAAAACAACTTCCTTGGGCTTTGCTATGCAGGTCTCGGGTTTCTATTGACTTTTGTAGATTATATATTACTTTTCAGAGTGACTCAGTTAAGTTTATTGAAATGTTATGCGTATTTCGCTGAGTCAGCACAGCATCCTGGACTGAGCAGACGTGGCTGGATGTATATGAACCTGAACTTTGCCCGATCCAACGAAGGAAAACTCGAATTGTTTTAAACCTTTTCTCTGCCAGTGCATTTGAACTGTGGGTGTTCTAACCTATTGGAACCGGTAAAAAAAAATTCCTGCTAATCCATTAAATCTCAAAGCTGGATAGTCCTGAAATTTTCCCACTTTAGTTTCCTCAAAACCCTGTTGTATTAAACAGAAAAACTGTATGACCAGATCAGTGTTCATAATCATATTTGTTTTTCAGCTTCTAGTATAGGCTGTGCCTATCATGTGAAAACTTCAGTTGGATTAATCCAACATTTTTAAGCGGCAAAAAATCATTAAGAGGAAAAGGTGTGTACCTGAGTTAAAACCAGGAGTCAACCTGGAATAAACAATAGTAAGAAAAATTGTTTAGGATTCACCCTGAACTCAGGGACCACTTGCTGGTGCTAGAGCCAGAAGATGTCACCTACACTCGGGTGTGTGCAGCTTCATAAAATGCATGCCCTGTTACTTTCTTTCATCAGTACCATTCACACGAGTTAAAGCACTGGTGGGTAATTTTTAATTTATCATTATGCTGCTGAATGTATATTTCATTGCCATTAAAAGGTACAGCTACTAGATCGTTTGATACAGACAGATTTTGCTGTATCAGGAGTACCCAGAACACATTTTGAATGCTTTCTAATACACAGGCAACCTAGAGATGTGTAAATGGAAACACGAGACAGTGAAACAACAGGTGCAGCTGTGACAGAAATTATCGATTAACTGTGTCACTGCAAATGCCCTGAATTCGAAATCATAAAACCAAACATCTTTGGGTCTTAATGAAACCTCAAACCCAGATTTGCATTTGAATTCCTGCCTGAGCTGATGCTGTATGCAGTTGAGTAGTCTCGAGCAAAAGGCTGGGCCCATGAATTTTAAGAAAAACTGAACCTGTACCTCATTGCAGCCCAGGCCCCTCTCTGCTGTCTGTTCAGTTCTTCTTTCATGCACACTTTCGCATACTGTGTGCACCCATAATTAGATGACTGAAGATGCAGGATGTCAGGGAAGAAAGGCAGAACCGGGTCAGAAACTGATCACCAAGCCTAACATAAAAAGGGCAGTATGAAGAGTCATTTACTCCTCTCAGAATCACATTAAATACATTGCATTCTTCCCGTAATAAAACTACACTGGAAAATCAAGCAGGGTTTTTTTGACCAGGAATATAATTATTCTCTTCAACATACCAAGTTCTGGAATTAGATCAAGACACACAACGCTGAATTTACTTGGGGAGAGTAATATATTTAATGATGTGCTTAACAATCATAGAATCAATTATTCTTGGCAAAATAAATGTGTTTAAAATCTGCTAGAGTCAAAAGATCAGTTTCAAAATATGTTTATTGAAATGAAATCTGAAAAAAATAACCCTTACCCCTATAACTTCAACCCACCAACCTGAAGATAAAAATGTCTGGATAACGAATATGGTGAGCCAACAATCTCTCTGCACTAGTAGGGAATTTAGGAATTATAAAAGCAAAGAAGTTTAATAAAAACATACATTGGTGTTAACATCCTGGAAAAATGAACTCCTGACTCTGCAGAACTTTAAGCACTTGGGTTTCAATTCTGTGAAATTTGTTACAAAAGCATGCAGACACGGCACCTGCCAGCTACGGCATCCAAGAGCTATAGTGAGCAAAAGGGGGGCTGATGTCGTAGGGACGCTCCAGAGCATGGAAGTAGGAGCTAATATAATCCACACGAACTGATGTTGCTAAAAAATGCAAATGGGGAATGCAGTGGGAAGTGGCTCATTTGCCCACAGAAGGACATCTATTTGCTTGGTTTCCATAGAGAGGAGAGAAAAATTTTCCTAACCTTGAGATTTCCGGCAGGTCAGCGCAGCAGGGCAATTGCGGGTGTATCGCTCACGGAGGAGTCACCAGCAGAAGGCTGGTTAGATACGTTTCATTCTGTTTGTTTATCATACGGGATCCTGGTAACCAGTTGCTGCAATATAGACTTCCACTGTTAATCAAACACTTGGCATCGTGCTCATGGCTAATGTAACGTAAAATGTTTATTTTCCTGATGTAAAGCATCCTCTAACGGCAAATATCGTCTCCTAATGAAGCATGGCGATGCTGAGGCCAAGTGCTTTTTCTGGCTTCCCCCTGCGGAAGCCGAGGGAGACAAGCACTGTGCACCCCAGCACGAGCCCCTGCAGCCCTGCCCCACTCCCCTGCACGGACGGGAGATTCAGCTCGCAGAGCAAAGAGGTTGTCTCGTGTCAACAGGAGGCTGGTTGGGCTGTCAGCTGTGGCTGTCTCAGCCTTCCCCCTCTGTGCTGGTAAAACCTATCCCAATACATCTCTATGTATCCTTCGCATTCAAATGGGAGAGTTTTGATCAGATTGAGCAAATACAGCACAGCTTATATAGTGGTCTCTTTGCTTTCACAGTACAAAATGACTTGGCAAAAGAGCCCAGAAAGGTCTCTGACTCCTCACTTACCTTGTTAGAAAATCCAATACTTTTGATTCACATGGCAGAAAACAGCCAGCCACAGAAGTGAAAGGAAGAGCAAACAAAGTGCAGAAGGCTGACATCATGCCCTGCGAGCGCAGTGTATTCTGCTCGTAAATAGTGTCCTTCCTGCTGTAGTGCACCAGCTCGTACCCGGAGCTGCAGAGACAAGGAGAAGGCAGGGTGAGGCAGATTAGAGGAGTCAGGGTCAAAATTCAGGGCAGGTCAACATGAGAAACTGACTCTCAAATGTAGTGACGGGAGGCACAGAAAAGGCTGAGATAGTATATGAAGTCAGAGATGAAGCAAAAGATATTGCTGCTGAAAAAGGACTGCAGAAATCTGATAGTATTACAATCGTACACCTGCAAAAACAGTTGCTTTCTCTCCACAGGGGGAATTGAGCTGTCTAGGCTGGGAGTACTTGCTTTGGGTAGTTGTCTTTCTCTTCTTAGCAGTCTACTGTATATTTTAATATCTTTATAAAGCCTGAAAACTTTGTATTGTAGATAAAGTTATGGCAGACTTGCACAAAGCAGCAAATGATTCTCAGCATAAAAAGCCTGGCTATGGCACGTGTTCACACACGCATCCTGACATAGCCTAGTACTCTCTCCTATAGAAAATTGATCCAGACCCTGTATGGTATCTGATTATTTTCCCCAATCTGTGTCTTTATCCACATCAGAAACCCTGCTGTGCCATCCCAGCTGCTGCCATGAAGCAAAGGGAGTCCATAACCTTTTTCTGTGTTGGCAGGTACGGAGGTGGATTAAGAGCCCGATGGTCGGTGTTGAAAAGCACCCACATGCCAGCCTCAAATACCCGGGGTCCACTGTGATGCACGTACCTCCAGGGGATTCGGAGCTCGAGCCTCCGCTGTGCCAGACCTGCCTGAGCGACCACCCTTTCCAGCGAGGGATCGCTCCTCAGGAGGCCGAGTCCTGCTCCTGGGAGAGCCAGAGAAGCAGCAAAGTAAGTCGCTTTTTCCTCCCCCATACTTTGTTTACATGTTTCACACTGATAATGGGTCTGTACTTACGAGATTGTGCTTCCCTCGGAGGGAGGGGATTCTCCGAAATCCGAAACTCTGCTGACCAAGGCTGTTACGCACATCTGGGCTCTGCTTTCTACCTTGAACTTTGATACCGCGGACAGCATGAGAAACAAAGGGTTCTTCACAAAAGTGCTTTGATGTAGTCTCTCAGTATTTGAACGGATTAGTAGTAACACTAAGTAGCATTTCCCTGTTTTACAGAAACTGAGGTGCAGAGAGGTAACATTATCCCTCCAAGATAATGAAAAGGACCAGGACTTGTTGATTTTTTCCCTTCTGTCCCACAAGACCACCTTTCTCCCCCCGCCACGCCATATCTAGCTTTCCCTTTAGAAATAAGGATTTGGCTCACGGAGTTTTCCCAAGTAGGAGGTGAATGATTCAGTGGGTCTTTTCAATGGGAGGGAAACCCTGGTTTGCCTCGACTGTTGCCAGTATGTTATAAATGACAACATCATTCTGCATGTAGTGCTGGGCAGTTGCACACAGATGTGAAGGTGACAAAGCTGTAAGGGCTGAGATGAAATGGTCAGGAAGGGATTTTTCTGAGGCAGACTTCAGACCTTTCATTCATCGTTCAGCTCCACCTAATCCCTGTGGAGAAAAGCCAAATACAGAACAGAAAGTTTTGCTCAGAGCCCATCATCCCTGACAGAACCATCCCTGCCTGGAAATGGCGCACAAAAAAAAGGAGAGAGTTGTACAAACATAAAAGCAAACAAATAAGACTCTTTCCAAGTACAAAGCAGAGCAAATGTGGCAAGGCATTTATCAGAGCCTTAGCACACAGCTCACAGCAGAACCATTTTTTTCATGCTACATCTGCTGCATTTTTAAACAGGGAAATTCAAACAGCAGGTAAAAATGGAAGTCCTGTGCACTTCAGAAACCCAGCAAAGGCATTTTGGTGAAACATATGCACAAGCAGAGGAGCTAATTACTCCTCCATTTTACTTCATTAAGAAGATTAACTTTGCTGAGGCTGAAGCATTAAAAAATGAAAACACCAAAGACAGAGGATTCTGCAAATCCTTTGCCTTGCCATAAATCACGTCTCCTATACAGCTGTAGGGCCTCACGACTGATTTCCATTAGGTTTTACATGCATACGGGATAGATTTGGCTGAGTGCAGATTCCCCCAGACCTCTCTCTCAGTCTCCTTACTGCAGGCAGTGGAGAGGTTGCTTACTCAGCAGCTGGAGTCTGCAGCAACAGGGATATTTTGCACACTGCTTTAAAAATAACGTCGTCTGGTGAAAGACTCCTTGGATAAAGCTATCCTACATAAGGAGTCTTTTAAGTAAGTTAAAGCACAGCCTTTGCTGCAATTAAATGTAAGGTCACTGCCTCTTTCTCTACGGTAAAACCAGGCAGGAAGCTTTTAATAATAAAGGCTGAAGGAACTCCGTGTCTGAACTCTTCCAGGTTTAAAGAGAGTTGCTGGGTGAGATTCTATTCAGGGGTTAGAAATGGCACATAAATGCGAGATAACTCCCTTCACTTTAAACCAATGAACTTGAACAGAGACAGTCTGTATTTCAAGGAGAAGAGAAGTGGTCTCTGTTAAGTCGGCGGGGAGCTTGGGGTGTGCCAGTTGTCTCTCCTCCTGGCTAATTCTTGTCTCTTTTTCCCCATGACTCTTTCTTCCCTGTTGATTTAAATACTGAAACCAGGTACTGGTTCAGTGATTATAGTTCCTTTGTGCTATGCCCAACGCCAACACGTACAAGGGTCCTACTGACCCTGTCCTTCTGCTCAAGGGCAAATTAATTCATAAAGAAATCAGCTGTGAAATATTATTAAAGGCTTATTCAGGCAACAAGCTTTCTCTGACATGTTTCAGGCTACTCTGATCAGTTTGAAAAAGGCCTTATAAAAAACAGTCTAATTAAACCACATCACCCAAGGGAACACGTGTCTGTATTTCTATTCTTATTTCCAACACAAAAACAGGGAAAAAGTCATTACTGCTTGTTTACTGCGATGGTAATTATGTAGTGGAGTCTTTAAAAATTGACTTAACGTAAATAAGATTATATTGAAACTGAAAGTATTTTAAATAATGAGATTTTTTTCTTATGATATGCTTCCATTTCCACCTCCCCAGGCTTTTCTATTAAGGCATGTGTCAGTTGGAGTTTATAAATGATTATTGATGTAACCTCTACTAATTCTCCTCTATTATTAGTATGATAGTGTATTATCTCTGTATTTTTATGACATTTTTCCGCATTGTATACAGTGGACTAGATAATTTTCAAGCATTGCCAGAAAACCATGCTAATTTTCACAAGACTGACTTACATAGGTATATTACTGGGTTTTGTAACCAGTGTGGATTAGTTCTATGGAAGCTTATATCTGCTCTACCAGTGTAACAGCTGAAGCCCTAAGGGCTTTGAACCACTGCCAGGGTAATGATTTACAATAACTATTCCTCACTGTTCCATGTCTATCTGCATACTTCAGGTTGCGTAAAATTCACCGGCTTGATGAGGAGGGTAAATTCCCTTTCAAAATAAATTGCCGTGCTGTACAATGAATATCCCGTGTAAATAAGCTGGTTTTGAAAGAGCGGGCAAAACTCCTTTTAGACCTGCTTAGCAGTCTACCAACTGAGGAGGGGGGAACACGGTGAAAATTGGGTGTGATTTAAATCGCTCAGGTGAGGGTTTACCAAGCTGAGTTATTACAGGTAAATCATACTCACGTACACACACACACGTACTCTGCATGATCTGTATATGCCGCTTACACTGTATTGTTATGCCCTTGTTTCAGACCTTGTTAGTGAGCTCAAAATATCTTCTTCCTTTTTTCTCAAACGTAGCCAACAGCTAGG
Organism: Fulmarus glacialis; assembly: GCF_000690835.1. NCBI lineage: Eukaryota > Metazoa > Chordata > Aves > Procellariiformes > Procellariidae > Fulmarus > Fulmarus glacialis. The sequence continues at coordinate 21,975 of NW_009223714.1, read as the reverse complement.
TTCAAGGCTTGTTCTCTTCTTTCCTCTTTGTCTAAAAAAGCTCCTGCTGCCCTATCTATCAGCTCGCATTTGTCCTGAAGCACCACGGACACATGTCTATCTAGTAGACCAAAGCCCTGAATGTTTAGAGCTGTCTTTTCTTTCCAGAGCTAAACAAAAACCCCACGCTGCCTGTAGCTAAGGAACGAGAGGAGGGGAAGAGCAAACTAATGTGTTTACCCCATTTGAGCAATGATTTTAAATTGCTGGGAGCATCTCTGTGTGTTGGGCGCCGCCACTGCTGCGTGACCGGGGGCCCAGGGGTGCTGAGCGGGACGCTGAGCCCCACCAGCCCCAGAAGGGATCTGTCCCCACGTCAGGTGCGATATGGTGAGTCTGGCAAAGGGTTTTGGTCTCTTCACCCTCTCACCGCTTCTGTGGGGCTGGCGGTGGAAAAGAGATGGAGGCTACAGAGTGAGTTTCCCCACTTCCTCCACCTGCCACGGTACATCCATGCCTGATGTCTGTTGTGAAGGAGCATCAGGAAAGTCTTGCTTAGGGCTGCAGGGAATTCAGTGCTGCCACCTTTTTGGACAAGTCCTTTGCAGCTTATTGGAAGTTAATTACTCTCAAAAGACACTTTTGGATCATGCTATTAGATCGATAGCAGGAATTTATTTTACTATTAAAAACCATTCAAAGCTCCTGTATATAGGAGAGCTCTTGATTTCAGTCAAATTTCAGCACTTTACCATATTTCAAGTCTTGCTTCAGAGATCATAGAATCATAGAATCATAGAATCATTAAGGTTGGAAAAGACCTCTAAGATCATCGAGTCCAACCGTCAACCCAACACTACCGTACCCACTAAACCATGTCCCTAAGCACCTCATGAGGAAGGCTGAAAAAAATGTACCCAAGCCAAAGGTTGGGCAATTATTTGAGATAGTTCTACTTATGAATTTCTCCTATAAATAACATGCAGCTTCTAGAAACCTGCATTTGAAATGGGATAAGAATATGTTTCAGGTGAAATACGTTGTGTAAAGGGGCATCATAAAAATAAATGCCTTTTAATGGAGTAGGAAAATGTGGAGATGAGAAAAAGAAATATCTGACTAGCTGTCCATAAAGAAAGAGTTTGGTGACCGATCTGATTGGGCTTTTTAAGGAAGGATGGTTTTCTCACACATTTTGGATAAAAAGCCCTCCTACTTTTAATGATCTGCATTAGCAATGAGGCACCGTGTGATTTACACCCTGGTAAGTGCTAGTTAATACACAAACATATGCACATACTCAATAGAGGAAGTGGAAATCCTGAAAACCCAGTATGGGAAAATTAATCCTGGAACCAATATATGTGAAAAGTGCTGAAATAAAACTTAATTTGGAAAAGAAAAGTAGGTGGAAAAAAAGAATTGGGTAACAGAATTGTTCAGTGACATCAAATCTGGAGAGGACTGTGAAAGCCTCTATGAAACCTAGGCAAATTAACAACCTGATGGCAGATTACACTCAATAGAGACAGGAACATGGTAATGCACTTCGATGGAATGATTAGAACTACTCAGTACACACTGCAGGGTCTTAAATTAACTGTGATTATTCCAGAAGGCAGCCCTGGGTGCCATGGAGAGTAGCTTACTGAAGACCTCAGCTCAGGGTAACTCAGAGGGTCAATCCCACACCCAGCAAAGCAGACCCTCTACCCACGCGTCGAGTACAGCCCTCCATTCACTGAATGTACTTCTGCCCCGTAGAGAGACACGTGGGGAAGGATGTGAAATAAATATACCTAGTGTGGATGAGGACAGACCAGCGATACCAGGGCCTGGGAAAGGCCTTGCAGGCCTGCATCATACTTTCCCTTCATCTATACAATGAGATCCACTTTGAAGTGGCTGGTAGAGGCCCTGGTAAGCAGGATCCTTTGGGAAGAGATTGCCAAGGAGCAAAGGACAGATGAGGAGGCCGGTGGTCACATGAGCCTACAGCTCAGGCTGACATCTGGCGTAAGAAACCTTGTCGTCTCGTGCATGCTGGAATCTCCCCGTACAGGGATTCAGGAAACACTTATGAAGATCATTTCAATGAGTTTTGGTTTCCCTTTTGTCCCTTCTTGCAACCAGGAAAGGCTGCTGGTAAGGAAATAACCATATTCTTAAACCAGGAAATAACCATATTCATTCCAGAAAAAATATGGCTCCTTATTTGCCTGCTCCATTGCAACAATGAAATAGTAGGGATAGGTCTGGAAAGCAAAAATGGAAAACAATTGAAAAGTTTAAGTTAACATAGCATAGTATAAGTTAACATATAGCATAGATATAATGAGAAAATCTTGTATATGGTATAAAAGACTGAACATTATAACCAGGCTTTAAACATATCATATCGGGATCTGGAACCGTCTGTCAAAACAGAAGAGTCAAACTTATTTACAGCTGGAGTTTAATATATTCATGTGTAGGATGTTCTTGCCTTTACACTTGGTTACTCCAGATTTCAGAGCATATTTTGCTACGCCCCCTAAGACTGGTAGGATGAGGGCTTATCCCACTGAGATTGGGAGCTGTAACTTGTACTCATAAGAGTGACATACAGAGAGATAATCTGTTGGGCAACCCTGTTTTCAGTGCTCCATATTGTATTGACAAGGATATTTCCAACATAGTCCAAAGGAAAAAGGTGTTAAAACCAGTAAAGGAAATATTTATATACTACATGTAATTTAACTTGAGAATCCACAACCACTGGAACTCCATAGCTTCTGTTTGACTATTTTTCATATACAAGTAAACCCAGTCATCATATTCTGCTCCAGAAACGTATTATAGCACTGTCTGAAAATGAAAGAGAGTTTTAGAGAAGCAAGTGGTTCAATATGAGCAATTAGAACAGTAAAGAAGGTATTTTATACTTCTCTCCATTCAGCAACTTCTGGCTGCAGAAAGTCTATATTTTCTGGATCATCACAAGTCAAACTTGTAGCTTAATCCTGCAAGTTGACAGCTGCAAATGGAAAACTTATTTTCACCAGCATAGCTTACAGCTATTTCCTAAATAGTTGTTTCTAACTGACTGCACTAAAGCTCTTTTAGCTATTGATATAAATGTGTCACTAATGGGTTTTTGATGGAATTTGGAATTGGGTACATTTGAATACATATCTCTGCCCATAAGCACAGGCTTATGTATCTGCCAATAGGTGTCTGTACTTCAGGAATTTGATCGTGTGCATATCCGAAGACCAGTGGCTCAAATGTGATTTTATTGCAGATCCTATAGCTTTAGCAAGATGAAAAGCAATCTTAGATTTCTCTGTTGCTCAGATTTCTCAGCAGCTGTGAGAATCAGCTGTGAAAGCAACATGCAAGTGAGGTGGGAACAGGCTTTGTTTCAGGAGTTAACTCTAAATGCAGTACATACTTTCACGGTTTTGTAATGGATTGATATAGGGTTATTACAGATAATATTTATTTAGACGAGTCAAAAATGTTTAACACAAAAGCGTTTTCAAATGGAAATGGCAAAGCACAGTTTGCAAATGCACAGGCTAAAATTATGTGTAATTTCAGTGAATGGCAAAGACTGAATAGCAGACAATTGCCTGTGGGGGTTTTTATGGTCCCAACTGACAAAGCGAGTATCTATATAGCACACAGCATATAAATCAGTTCCATGACTCAAAGAAATGATGTGATACATCAATCATCTGCTGTACAAATATGCAGTGAGGCACTCAGTCATTTTTAAATCCATCACAGGTCTGTTAAGTGCCATACATTTAGTAAATTAATTGGACAAGTCAATATAAAAAACTAAAAACATGCTCTCGTCCTTTTTGAATGCTGGTTCAACACTACTGAAAATAATTAAAATATCTCCTGTTTCAAAGAAACTAATTTTCTCTGAGGACTTCTGCAACTGGAAGATGATTTATTGTACTTTCCATGGGGTTTCCATAATTCCTGGACTGGAAATGACATCTCTTTCTTGCTCTCCCTTTTTTTTAAAATTATTTTTATTTTTAATATGGTGTTTACCTAGCACCTTTTCCACTCAGAGATCCAAATGACTTTGCTGACAGTCATAGCAATCAGAGAAAAGTGGTGGTAGTAACCAGCAAACACCCAGTGCAGCGAGTGTAAGGAATTTGGGCCAGACACAGTAGACCAAATTGCTGTTTAGTTTTGTCCTGTCATATAGGACAGACAAAGCTTATTTCTGATTAGCAAGCGGTCAGACACTAAGGTCAAGAGATTTGCTTACTGGAACAGAACAATGTTCTCTGTTTCTTCAGAATCCTGCTTCTGGCAAAGTACCTGATGTCAAAGAAGGTGAACAAAACCAGTCAAAAAGCACTTTGTTTGAAACGAACATATTTTTTACAGTCTAACACTGTGTTAGATCCATTTGGTCTTCAAAGGTTATATTTAGGAGGGACAACTGGAGTTGCTCTCCTCTATTGGAGTTTGCTTTTAATCTGTTTATTGCCGATCTTGTAATCATTGCTTCAGCTCATTCTGAAGATAATTCAATGCTTCATAGTAGATAAATAAAGGAGTCTGTTGCATTGGTGTGACAAGGTCATAAAAACAATCTGACAGGCAATTAATACTCTTCTCTTAAAGAGTAACAGCACTGAAGATAAAACAACTCTCTCGCATATGCGTTCATAAGACCATATACAGACAGCTAAAGACTAGGTCTGTAAAATAGCTGAGCATGACCTAAAACCAAATTCAAGCCCATCCACCAAGGCAGCAATATGTCATGTTATAACGTGGTCAGGGAGTCCAGGGCTGCACAAAGACAGGGGGGATGCAGAGGGCAGGAGCGGCTGCAGGGCCACCTCTGCCATCTGGCCAGGGCCGGGGCCATGTCACCAGCAGGACTGCGTGGAGCAGAGGGGTGAGCTGAAACCTCCTTGACTTTCCCACTCCTAAAGAGTTCCTCCCCTGGCCAGTTTGTGTCCCCTCCTCCCCACCAAGGGTCATTTCAGGGCCTGCCTAGTCTGTGCTTTTGAGGATCGGCAAGAATTAGTCTTGTATGTCATTTCTCTCTGAAGAAATGCATCTCTGACCCAAAAACATGTTCCATAAAGAAAAGCTTGTTTCTTCCTCCAGCTACTCTATATGCACCAGTCTGTCTATCCCAAGAAGCCACAGATATCACAAGACATCCCAAGTGTCTTAGTCAGTATGAGTAACACAGTGAGTAATTTTGTCCTCATCTTAGCATTGTAGCTGTTGCATTTCTTTGCAGTTTATAGATAAGTATCACTATCTTTCTGTCTAGAACTTCCAGATAACCTTTTATGTAGAATTTTCCTCTTTGCACAAAGAGGAATTGTAATTGGCTAAGACCTCCATAGTAAATTCATGCATTCTGTAAGTCCTATTACAATGTTAGTTAATACAGTGCATTCTGCTCATTTAAGATAATCTAATGCAATTCCAAGATCCCAGGACTCCTCAGTGTCTCCTATCTTAATACAGTGTACTTGCTCTGTATCCAATTATACCCTTTCCATTTTGTGAAATCTTTTTGCCCCTCTGAATAGTCAGCACAGGGTGTTCTAAGAGAGTTCTGTAATGCACTCTGGATTTGAGAGGTGCATGATAAATTGACTTTTTTGACCATTTGCATTAATGGAAAGATAATTCTTTCCAAAGCAGCAGTGCAGCTGCACAGAGTTTGTATGGCCTATATTGTATCACACCATACTGACATTACCATTAAAACAAAAATCCTGCCCAGAGTCATAACAGTTACACTGGCAAAAAAGGCACTAGTTTTAACATCCCTTGCTAGTTTTGTGTAAAATGGGGAATTAACTTTGGATAGAGACCTCGGGGGCAGGGGGTAATCCCATCTGACATCTATAAAAGGCACTTGAGTCTTGAAGAAGAGGGAGTTAGGCCCATGGGACTTCTATAGATTAGGAATGAGCAGTTTTAAGGAACTGAAAATGAATCCAAACCCTTCTAATTAAGAAATCCTTAGCAGTAAGCTGTCATGTGAAACCATGTGGGTTTTGCTTTCCTATGCAACAAAGAATTTTTTTCTCTTTGCAGATAAACAGATTTACAGACAGATTTAAAAACAACAACAACAACAACAAAAAACAAACTACAAATCCAATAAACATTTTAAGAGTGGTATGATAGCACCTGATGACAACACCTGCCTTCTGGAGCAGAATCCATTGTCTGCAGTTAAATACTAGACTGGACATTAGGAAGCATTTCTTTACCGAGAGGGTGGTCAAACACTGGAACAGGCTTCCTAGAGAGGTGGTCGATGCCTCAAGCCTGTCAGTGTTTAAGATGCATTTGGAGAATGCCCTTAACAACATGCTTTAACTTTGGTCAGCCCTGAAGTGGTCAGGCAGTTGGACTAGATGATCGTTGTAGGTCCCTTCCAACTGAACAATTCTATTCTACTCTACTCTACTCTATTCTATTCTATTCTATTCTATACTATTCTATTAAGTCTTCTACATTGCAGAGACAGAATGAGGTGCTACAGAATAGTGCTGAGCAAGCAAGTAGAAACCACAAAAAGGGGCTAGATGTATTTCTCTAAACCATGAAGAAGGATTAGCATGCAAGAATGGTCTTCAAGAGAATGCCATAGGATCTACTCTGGCCCTTGAAAGATAAGAGGAAGAGCTGCTAAGAGTGGGTACCTTCCACGTATTATTGCTGAAGGTGTGAAGTGGAAGTCTGAGGAAAACAGAGACTGCAATTTAGATACCTTTTCAAATCTGGTAGGTGGGGAAAGCAAACATCTCCCCCCTCCCAAAGCATCTTCTAACTACTACTCCAATAAGCTTGTTTAGGTGAAAGTGGAGGATACTGTGAATGCCTCCTTCTGCAGCTGCATCACTCTGTAAGAGCGCACACAAAACCTGGTAGCTTGCTCAAACCCTGGGTAGCCTGCCTGAACACCCTTCCAGGTTAGATTATTCCTGGGCTCTATTCACTGCTGCAAGGATTATTTGTGTGTTAAGGAGTTGTGGGATGAAGCACTCTTGTAGCTAAGAAGGAAAGCGACAGCTCCTGTCTGCTTCCCAAAGTTCTGATTCTTGAGAGTGGCCAAGTTTTACCATCAGGCATGCAACTCTATTTCAGGCAGTCCCATGGAAAGCAGGAAAAACAGATTTGATTTCTCTAGGTTGGAAAGGCATTAAAACAAGACCTGTCACAACTGGAGCATTTGTTGTCAGGCCTGAGCTATTAGATAAAACCAGGGATTGATGTCCTTGAGATGCTTTTCAAAAATCACTCTTAAAAGGAAGGAGTTAGATAGCTAATGCTATCAGATTTCCCCCTCTATTGTCAGCATACTCACTGTTGTTACTCTTATTATGAAGCATCTAGCGCTGCTAAAGAGGTACCTGCGGAGGTACCTATACACCTAGAGTTACAGGTTTTACCCTAGAACACAGATGTCTAAAAGCTAGCATTATTAAGATGATGACGTTTAGTTTCTTAAGGGTTTCTTTTTTTTTTAATCTAGCCCACAGGAACCGAGGCTTTTTGAGAGATAAAGATATTTTGGCTTAAAAAGCAGCACTTTCATCAAAACAATTCCCCAAGCCCCAAGATACATCTACTGAAAGAAAAATATAGCTGCATGCAAAGCCAAATGCATACAGAAATACAACACAATCCTTTTTTCTACATAATAAATGACAGCTACTCAGGGAATGGCTACAGATGAAAAGAACAAACTTGCTTTCTTTTCAAAGCACCAAAGGGAGATGCATGAAACAATGAAACTGTTGAGTAAGACTCTGTCAAGATAAATATCATATATCCGAAAAGAAAAGTATCTTTAAAATCCGATTACTATAACTGGAAGAATTTCAGAAATCTGTATACTTTCCTTCAATCACCAGTTGTTTTTGTCAGAATTGCAAGTCTGGAGTTTCCACTCTATTTCTGTTTAGCTTTGCTTTCATACTGCCATACATCACCAAAATGCTACAAGGTTTTCAGTTCCAGCTGAAAATATAAATATTTTGTTTGATTATATACACTGATACTGGCTAAGTTGTCAGAAGTGACCAGCAATTTTAGGCACTTCAGCTTTTGGACACACAAGCATCGAGCTAACCTTTGAAAACATTGCAGAAGGTGAGTAAGAAACACCCCTCATGTGCCAAGGAACTGTGTAGGACCTCAAGCCAGGATCTCGGAAACTGGGGCACTTGGAGCTGGTAGTGCCTTTAGGAACTCTTGCTCGTTACGGCTCACAATAACAACTTTTTAAAAGGTGGAATTGAAGCTATTCGGCAGTGACCTTCAGGGATGACAAATCTTAAACGGAAATACTCTCTCTAGGAGCACACAAGGCAATACTATGAAAAGGGAGCATTTGTACTACAGTGAAGTTACTTAGTTATAACTAGTTTTCACTGTCTTCTTTTGGTTCATATTCCCTTCAGATAATATAGCAACTGCATGGGAGCGGGGGGGGGATTTCAAATTCTTCAACTTTGATCAATGCAATTCTGTCCTGAAGAGGAAATAGAAAAAATTCTGCCAATACTGTGTCAATCAGTGTGATCTGCGGAGCAGAAGCTGCATGCATGCTCCACGTGCAAGAAGACCAGAGTTCTGATACCACATCAACTTCTGAAAGCCATGTGAAATGGGGCTGACATAACAGTGCAGCAAGCAAAGTTCTTATCAGGTTATATGGCTGTTGACATATCACACAGTCAGGATATCACTTCCCATATGAACTGCAGAGTAACTTTCCACCCTGATAAGTGCTACTTAATATTTTCCACACTCTACAGTTTTGGGAGGACTCTCTGAAAATAAGTAACTGGGCATTAATCCTTGGAAGACATGGATACACCATAAAAGATGGTTATGCTCAGCTAGTTCCTCCTTCACAATGTGCCTCTTGTAGGATCCTGCATTACAGGCACAACTGGAACATGAAACCCTGCGGCAAACTGGCCATTTCCTGAGCTAGTTACAGCCCACTCCCTCGGTTTCGGTCCAGGGCTTTGCCCCTGCATTTGGAGGGGCGTTTCACACCCAATTCAGAAGATACTCTGCCAACAGATCTGAGTCCTGCTTGTCTTCCCAGGCTTGCCTGTGGTGGCAATGTTTGCAATCTTTGGCCCCTTTTTTCTCTTTCAGCTACAGGATTGCTCCTGTAGGCTGTCAATCTGGTTTTTTACTACATTAGCACATGCTGAAGGCCGTGCTGAACCTACCACTTGCCTCAGCCTATAACTAGAAGAGCACAGGAAAAAGACAATTTGGACACTCTCCAAGTCTCTTGCTGCAAAACTCAGATTGTATCAGTGCCATGTATCCCATTAGCAGCCTGATTCTTCCTCACTTTTCATTCCAGCAGTACTGAGAAGAGTGGAAATAAGACCTATCGGAATATTTGTAGATATATAAGTCTATACCGGTTTCCTTAACCAGCTGCCAGCAGATCTTTAGAAGATGCTGTCCCTTTCTAAGTTTTGCAAAGAACTTAAGGGAAAAAAAATTGTGCCAGTGCCTTCATAGAACATTTGTCAATATTTTTTTTCTTTCAGTGAAACTGCTGTGTATACGTAGTTTTGAATCTTCTGTGTCTTGGCAGCAGCCTTGTGGTGAGGCTGATGGTAGCAGACTTGTTCAATTCTGTCACAACCTCAAAATCTGTTTGGCTCCAGCTTGATTGTGGCCAAATTTGGGTGGGTTAGGATCATATTCTCCCATTTCACTAAGAATGCTGTTTCAGTTACTTTGGGGGAGAAACATAGGCTCTTCTTGGACCAAACCCACAATTCATAAATCAATTAATCCTGCTGGCGGCCTCAGCATCATTATCCTCAGATAATGATGGAAGACTGGTTATGCTACATCTGCTTTAAAGTTTTGTGGACAGCTGGAAAGAGGACCACCTGCATGCTGTACGTATCTTTTGAAGGAATGGAAAAACTGAATCTCTGACTCTCTAAGCACAACTGGGAACTTTCATCAGAGAGATATATAGCTATGAAAGTGCACACAACCAACCAGCATTCCCATATCTGATTAGGTAACTCTGAATGCAAGCGAATACTTGTACTGTGAAAAAAGAAGCAACTGCCTTCCAGAGTTGCAATGACTGTTGACACTTATTAGTGTGTTAAATATTTTCCAATTTAACAAGTCCCTTTTTTCTTGGTGCTATGACTAGAGATAAAGTGAGTTGGAAAAGAAAGTATAAACACATCCAAAAAACCTGTTTTGGTGCTTTTATGATTTGCAATAAACTGTGAAATGTCCCTTGTTCTTCCCTTACTCCTCAAAACTCATGGCTAGAGACAGTCCACAGCAGCAGAGGCCAAGGACCAACATACATGCTCAGCAGACATGCAAGCAGTTGCATATTAAACAGTACTGAACCTTTATGTTGAACCTTTGGCCACCATATGCCAGCCGTTTAGTGCAAGATCGAGTCTTGTTAATAATCACACCATCAAATATCAAACTGTGAAATATTCATAAATAAGACCCTTTGCAAATGCAAAGCCATACTGCAAGGACCACACAAGCCTTATTCATTTTTCCCTTAAAGCCCATCTTGTGGGTAGAAACGGGAGCAAAGAAATTGGATTAAATCTGATTTAAACAAGGTTCCAGCCAAACTGGATATTGCTGCATGGCTGACCAGTGTAAACAACATCAATCCAGATAAGAACTATGTTTGTATAGAACTTTCTAGCTTAAGTCCCTCAATTTATTTCTTGGGTAGAATGAAGTTTTAGAGTTTATCTACACCAACAATATCCCCAAGTCATGTCTTAATGCCAACATGTATGTTTATATTAACATATGTATGTCTTGTGTTGGAACCAGGGTGGCTGACAGCCAGAGCAGGGAGGGATAGGATGCTGGGCACCTAAGCTGCCTGGCTGGCCAAACTCAGGAAAGTGTTGGAAAATAATCCCAGTATTGCTAATGCTGGGTACGCCCATACTGAAGTCACTCAAAGGATGTCACAAGTGCTTTTGTGGCCACATACTCACATCATGAGAGATTTTCTGGCACGGTGCTGACAGCACACCACCCCATTACACTCCCCAGTGCACCGAGCCGTTGTTACGGGGGGATATCTCCTTGACTGGCTCTGATGCAGTGGACGTACATTGCATACAGAGTTCTCTAACCTACATGAGTGACGCAGCCACTTTTGGCTCCTGTCATAAGAGCCAGAAGAAACCCACTGATAAGAGCTATTCACGCCCCTGAGTAGCCGTAGCCATAACCTATTTGTTCAAGTTACTTCAGTTTCTGTTCCTGTTTCTAAATGGCAAACAACAACCACTGCCCTCATTATCAGGCCAGTATCTCTCCACCTCCACCACCTCTTACAAAATGTGGGTGTAGAACAATATGGGCTTGTAATAGTTGCATACAATTCCGATTCAAGTTTTGCACACACACGACAGACAGCAATGGCATTATGTAGACATCCATTTATATCCTCTATACAGCTCAACTGTAATGACAGAAATAAAGCTTTGCTTCATTTCTTCCTCTGAACACACATGCAACTAACATTGCAACCTTAAATGAACCTAAGTAAAAAAGGACACATTTTGCTAATTTGCTTTCTTTCCCTGCAGATGTTTGTAACAGAGGTCAGGCAGCTAAAATGTCAATTGATTTTTCACATTCTCTGTGAATGAAATGATTGCTTGTGCCAGCTAGAACGTGTCCTTTCATTTTTCTTTTCCCCAAGAGGTGAAGCCTGAAGATGGAGTGGGATTTTCCGTTGTCTTAAACAGAGAACAGGATCAGTTCCTCGCTATGTCATTGAGATGTCAGAAGTTAATGGAAATATGATTTAAAGTACAGCACAGGTAGACAGTGACTCTCCAAAAACTCTTTGCTTCTAACCAGCCTCATTTCCTTTTTATTTTCAGGTCAAATGATTCCTTAGCAGGCAAAATGAAAAGGAGAGCAATCAGGTACTAAGAAAAAAAAAGATCAAACCTAAGTACAGCATGTTAATTCATGCATGACAGATGGTGTTTTCTTGTAAAAATATGTGCTTGACCTTGCTGTCACGATGCTGAACTACAGTATTACCAAAATATTAACACTTCAAAGTTAGTAGGACATTGAAGCTGTCCATATAGCAAAGGCCGTTTGTCTTCCTCAGAATATGTACCTCTCAGGCAATGTAAATGGAAGTCTCGATGCAGCAGGACAGTTGATGGGTGCACCGTGCGCTTGCTACTGGTGGGTCAAGGTACTTGTCTGCTCCTCCATTGTCCTCACCTTCTGTTCTTCAGTCAAGCATATCTGCTCCTCTTCCTGTATAAATATGTTTGAGTTTCAGAGAAAATTAAAGGGTGTGCCAGCCAGCATCCTTGGACACAGGGATCGAGACGTCTGTAGCGAGCTCCCCACCACTGCTAGCGTAGACACTGCACAGGGCTAGGGGCTGTAAAAGGGTTAGGCTATGCTGGCATTTGGGGCCAGAACTGGAAACCTGGCCACTACCAGTCCAAGGAAGACCTATAGGACTCACAACACCCTTCAGATAACTCGCTCCTGTTTCTCTCAACAGCTGCAAATCACAGCTGGCTCAGTGTGGGCCCTGTACACAATCGGAGCCGTTATCCTTCACCTCCTCTCAGTAAGCTGCAAAGACCTGGGAACAGTGCTACAACAGAAGTAATCATTCAGAAACAAATTTAGCCCTGTTCCTGAGTAATTCGCCCCTGTTTCTGAGCAAACCCCATATACATGAAGTTTTGAGGGCTTGTTAACAGCCACACCCACAGTTTGTTGGTGGGATTTGACATCCACCGTGTCTCTTAACTGAGTTCAGTCTCTTTGTATTTGAATACATGGCAGAACCACAAGCCTTGAAAAAGGGATCCCCAAGTGCTTGATGAGCATCAAGAAAATATGCAGAAAAAAGGGCTTCTCCATTGGTATAAAACCCACTGTATGTGTAAACTGATTGTCATACTCATGTAAGAATGTATTAGGGGATATCGTTTCACCATGAAAATTGATTGGAGGATTGGGAACTAGAGTCTATCCCAGATTATTTGAACCGAGATTTAAGTTTGAACGTGTCTTCAAACTCTTTGTTATTTAGATTTTCCATCTGTAAAATGGAGATAATAATTATCCAATTAATCCTTAGGCTCAGTACTTCAAGATGCCACATATTATCAGTTGTCTCTGGCTTGTGGAAGGCATCCATCACTGCACAAGTAGTCACTGCTTTGATTTCTTCCCACATACAGAAAAATAGAGAACAATATGATATTGCAACTAGTTTTCTATACTAGTACCTAGGACAGAGTGAGGATATAGTGTAGAGGGTCAGTAAACTGCCTACACAGTAAGTGCACTTAGTATCTGAAGCAAGCTCTAGTAGCAACTTCTCCTTGGCAATATGTGCTATGTGACTGAACGGCCAGAGAACAACAACTGTCACCGTAGGTACGTGTTTGTTGCTGAGACATCTCACTTGCCCATCCGTGGAAAAATGCTCCTTGCTCGGGCCAGCAGCAGTTCAAAGCAAGCTAGGAGCACGCAAGGGTCACCGATTATTTCTGAGGCTTTAACACCCAGGGCAGAGAACTAGTTCAGGCAAAATGAGAACTGACCCCAACCTTTGCCCAAATCTTAAACCAAAAGTAAATTCAGTTAACATTCATTTCCCTGCACTCATCGTTTGTGGATGAGAGCGGGAAAATGCACAACTGAATGCCTCTGCTCTGGTTAGAGCCAGCAAGGACCAGAAAGTCCAGTCTTACAACACTTTCAGGCTGATTCCTGGAAAAAAGGGCAGTATACTGTGAGCCTTGGAAGATATCCACAGCTCCAAGGGACCCTGTGAACATGTGGAAGCTCTGTCCTCTCTAATCAATACACCTCATTCATTGAGAGTGTTGTGTCAGCTCTGCATACAGCTACTTTTTTACTCCACTGTGCTACTTAAGAGAGTTAAACTCCACACTCAAAACTATTTCAGGCACAGTTTATCACTTTTATTATAAGATATGATGCATTAGTTTGTTTGTGATCGTTAAATCGTAGTCTTTAGATTGATCTGCTAAAATCTACATAAAAAGAGAAAAATGGTAATAAAACCTATTTTTGATAGTCCAGACATGAGCTCCGCTTCTGTAACACTTTGCCTTATTTTGGAAAACACAGCTAATGTTAATTAAAGGATTTTTTTTTTCTAAACTTGATTTAGGATGTAGGTACCTGTTATTGTGAGGCAACTGCAAGGGCTCAAATTTATAGCTCTGTTTGCTACTTTGTAGGAACTATGTGTGTTTTTTTCTTGTGCGAAATGCAAGATTGTTTAACCCTCAGTGAGAGATGTTAAAGGCTATGATGACTTCATCAAAAATGAGTTTGAGAGGCAACTTGACCATGGCCTACAAATATCTCCCTGGTGGAGCAGCTAGTTGTAACACAAAGCTCTTCAAAGAAAAGACATGAAAGTATCCTGTGACTGGAAGATCAAGCAAAGGCAATCAATAAGAAAAAAAGTGAAGAAAATGTTGAACAAATAACTCATATAAGGAAGGGTGGATTTTCCATCACTGGAAATCCTGAACTCAAAACGAGATATGACATGATGCCAGAGGTGAGGGGGGTGAGGTAGCAATAAATCTGGCAAGATTCTGTACCCACATTATGCAGAATATCAGACAAGATCATTGTACTGGCTACTTCTGACTCTACAGTCATCGTGACTGTAACTCCAAATTCACACCTGAATTTCCTCTCCATTCAGCATGGTTTGGCCTCCGGATTCCTCTTTAGCCCCATGGAGCAAAACACAGATATGAATCTGAATCCTAATTCAAGCTCTTTCAAAATCTGAGGTAAGAAGCCTTGGATCTAATATTCTGGCTTCAATGAATTTTTAAACCAAGAGTTTACTAGAGAAAAATGTGGCTTTTTTATTATTATTGTCTATTCAATGCTCTCTTCTTTTTGCCACTTAACAAAAGCTGTTGCTGCTTTATAATGAGCAATCCCAAGGCCTTTATTACACAAATAACATTTATATGCATTATTTGGACTGGTGCAGTTCTTTTGTAGATAAAGCACAGGTGAAATTTCATGTAAGTGTAGTTTAAGTGTAGGCTGATTTTCACTGCTGCCCCCCCTGCCCTGCCCCGTGACTTTGTTTATACAAGAGGAAGGACTCTTTCAGTAACCGAAGGGGTGACGTAGCTACAGTGTGCTGTACGTCCATAATGAATCGGTATCTGTTTGATGCAGCATTTACATTACACTGCAGGTTCGCAGTTCCATTGTCCCTGGGTGCCTGTCCTGCGAGCCACAAAACAGCCCTTCGGCATGTTACATCAGCCGGTCCTATACAAACAGATCTGTTTCCCAACATCATTAAATACAGCTCTGCTTTGCACTGTTGAAGGCAATGAATCACAAAAGCTGTGATTCACAAAGTGTTGTTCAGTTATGCCCCTGAGCTTGGCTTCGGGCTGGGATACAGTCCACTTGGTTCAAAAACACCTGGAAAAAACAGTTAACCCAGTCTGCCCTTCTGCAGACAGATGCATTTTCTGTCAGTTGGCAACGGTGAAGGAAGCTCGGGAAGAGAGTTATGGTTTTGGAGGTTAGATGGGAGCTACTCACAAACAGCTTGGACCTGTACTGATCAGCTGCAAGTTTTACAAAATCTTATGCAGTTAGTAATGCTCCTATTAGATCCAAAGCCAGCCTTTTGTGCTCTGTTTTAACTGAGTTTTCAGGGCAGCGATAATGTCTGGTTCTCCTTTCCCTGATAATCTTAGTAGAACAAAACATTGTCACAGATAATGTCTCCCACAATTTGACAATTGCCAAGGCAAAGCCACGATATTCATTGAAAATTAAAGTTGCAGCCTGAATAAAAGGTTCCTTTTATGAATGGAGGACATTTTTTCCAATAACAAGCACCTATGCCAAATGCTTTTTCGTTATATAGCAAAGATGTGAAAGGAAATGATTTGAATAAATCAGTAATGCGGTTGAAGAACATTGTTCTTGTCATTCTTGGTGCTTCTCCTCGGAAAAGAATCCTTCAGATCCCACTAGGGTATCTATATTGTGGCTGTTCTGGAGAAAAAAAGTGTTTTGCAAAGCTAGGCAACCCTCTTCTCCTGAGAGAGAAATAAATCCACCTCCTGCCTATGCTGCTCTAGTCCAGACTTCTTCCCATCTTGCTAAGGGAGCCCTTTTTCATACAGGTGCATGGCAGTCTTATCTCCGGATCTTGAAAAATTACACATCCCATAAAAGGAAGATCAGTCCATCTGCAAAGCAGTGCAGCAGGAGAGAAATTGAAGGGTGAGGGGAGGGAATGAGATAAAAATTACTGACCAAAAGAAGTGAAAAAAAGAAATGCATGCTCTTTTCACACATGGAACAGTGCAGGGGCCAGTGAGGCTTATGGTTTGAGTCATCGTGGCTGCAAATCTCTTCAGAAATGTTGATGATCTCCACTAGGACACCAGGAGATGCCTGTCTACAAAGCATATAGTTTCTGACCCTTATAACACAAACATGCGACTTTATGTGGACTGAATCTTTCTGAGGCCCAGAAAAGAGCAAAAATGTAGACAGGCATCTTAAATAGCATATGCATTGTGTGTTTATGGTAGTAATAGCCTGGAGAGCTGTGCTTGCAGATATGGGATCCTGCAGTTCATTGTGCCTAGGACTGGGGCCCCCTGCAGAGATGCAGGGATGCAGAATGCTGTGTGGAGAAACACAGAGGCTGTGGAAACAGTATTGCAGCACACGAAATGCAGACAATGGCCTTCTCTCAACTTTGCAGCTCACCTAATTATGGCCCTTCAAGTTGACTTGATCGCAGCATAATCAAACCCACTGCATGTCATGGTTTTTTTATGGAAATCGGCATCAGTGCTTCTTCTACCCATAGGCCGAGCTTGGAGTCCTCATATTTTTTAGAGCTCCACCTACGTAAACCTCTGAGTATTCTTTCACAGCCAGCCTGGGAGAACCTGCCAGTAAGAAGCTACGATAGCCACGTCCTGGTCTAGGCAACTTCAGATTTCAGACTCACCCTGGGGTTCCTGTTTTGAACACCAGCTCAGGGCAGTCCAGTCTACTTTCATTTCAGAAGCTGCAGATGACTGTGGTCACCAGAAGTGGTAGCAGCCCTTCCTGGGCACTAGGCACGGTGGTAGTCTTTTGGCAGCTGCTTAGGACCTTGGCTCGGATAACACTGCCGAGACTTCAGCAGTGCTGAAGCAGTAGTGCCAAGAGAAATGCAGATGGCTCTCATTCATTTCAATAGATAACTAGCTTTAAAGCCTTGTTATAGACATTTTAGCGTCACCAACTTTATGAATCTTTTCACTTTAGGTGAGCATTTCACAAACATGATACACAGAGCAAATTTAGGTTCAGCCCTCTCACATCCTGACATTGTCTTCATTGGAAGAGTTTGTCTACAGGAATGAAGCCATAAATTTGAATACGTTAAGTGTCATAAAGAATTCAGTGACTTATTTGGAACCTCAAGTGAAAACAGGATATTCATTGTCATCCCAGTAGCAAAAATATGCTGGATCCCAAGGCTGCGTCTTGCTGAATAAGGTAGATCCTCTATAGGACTCCACAAAACAGCAACAAAGGCAGATAACTTTAATAAATGAGTATCACTTGGCATCTGTGAGCAACATCTTTTCTTTTTAATACAAAGCGGCTGTGGTATTTAGTTTAGATAATGTATTCTGCTCGTTGGTATTGATGTCCTTTCAAGTGAACAGAATATGCAGACATTAATGAGTTTTTTCTGTAAGATGTCCAGCAATGAAATAATTAACAATGTTGATGTATAAATTAGGCTTCAGAGTTTAAATTGCCTTTGCAATGAATGAGGCAAATCGCTCAGAGCAGGTGAGGACTGGCTAAATGTTAAACATAGCAGTAGTCCCATTAAACGTACATGCATTAGAGTCTTAGGTCATTTCTAGACCAGGAGTGTTACCTGCCTTACTAGCATTGTTATTCAAAGAATAACAGGTCTTCTTTATGCTGTCTCCTTTCTCCCTTTTTAGTGGAGGGTTCCCCCCATAGCACCTTGCTGTGTGCAGTGAAGGAACATGGACCCCAATATTACAGCAATGGAGGAAGCGATTCCCCCAGGTCCCAGCTCCTCTGGGGCTCCCACAATGGGTCGGAGGCACTTGTATGAATGTCTGGATGCTCTCAACCATCCCCATGCTGGATGCCATAAGGAAGATGAGCTTTTTCAGAGTATCTCATCAAACACGTGAATCTCAACAGCCTTTCCCATTCCCTGGCCTACACCAGCCTTTGCAAGAACAGGCAGCCAGTCTGCCTACCTTGTCTCTTTTCCAGTCTTTCTTTTACAGGCAGCCTCCTGGCTGAGGACACACCAAGAGGTGCTGCAGCTGAAGAGAACTGTGTGCCTAGGTCAAAAGCAGTAGAGGAGGAAGTGATGTAGCTGCTACTTTATTAAGCATTTATAAAGACTGCTGTCTTCTTACTGTTTCTAAAACAAGAAAAAGCAGGATCATGCAATTAATGTCATGTTTGCACAAAATATGTAAAGCACTAAATTTTAGCGAAAATCAGTATTTCAAGTCAAGTGTTGCTTGCACTGCCATATGAACTTCTGACTTCTACTTCACTTTATCTTCTCCCAATGGCATTGAGACCGCACTGAGATCCCAAAACAGTTTAGTGCCTTTAAACTCTGCTTTGGAGCTAGATCCTCTAACATGGTTTACCTCTGGCAAATCAGAGGCTGTAGTTTTCCACCGGTGACTCCTAAGGCAAGGCGTAGTGGGAGCAGTCCCACTCACCAGGCAGCTGGCCTTTTGGGGTCACATTATTGCAGTACAAGAAATGTGAGAAAGGAGAAGCTGTGCTTCATGGGATGAAAGAATGTGCTGTTTTCTACACCAACTCACTATTGTATGGATATTGTTTTAAAATATTTGACCTGTTGAGGTCTTATCTGCTGCGGCTTAAGTGTACTCAGCTAGCACAAAGACTTGGCCACTAGCATTAAACTATTTGTCTCCTTTCCCCTCATTGAACTTTAGGCTTGAGCAACGTCAGCTCAGAAACAGACTTAATCCGGCATTTTACAAGCACCATGATAAGCATATTGACTAAGTCACAAACAAAACGCAAAACTTCTTCAGTGCAAATATTATAAAGGGGAAAAATAATTTTAAAAAAAAGCACCCGCAAAACACTTTCTTCTGTGGATACAGTGGCCTTGTACTTTTTCTCACATGTTAAGACATGACAATCAACACCACCTATACTTCATGTGAAATTCCCATATTCAGAGAATGGACTATTCAGTTGAATGGGTAGTATGTGAAAATAATCCAGGAAAACATACAAAAGAAGCATCCTGCATACAATAACAAGTGGGCTTTCCTTAAGGAAGCCTCACTTTTTGAGAACGTCAATTGAAACAGTAGAGTAGACATAAAAATGGAAGGCATGATTAAAGTGCCACCGTAAACACAGATAATTGTGAAGCAATTAAAGGAGAAAAAAGATGGAGGAGTAAAATTATTGGAATGGATGTATTTGTTAGCAATATGATATACAATTAAAGTGGGCATACTTAGTGCTATAGGAGCTCCACACGCTATTTCAAACTAGACTTCCTACCTGTTTGCGTGACTTCTGTCACTGGTGTTCCCTCTGTTTCACAAGATTTAATCCTTTTTCCTTCCCACCACTGCTGTGAGATACAGAAGCGTTACTGGCTGCGGTCCTGCAGACCGGCACACTCTGGGGTGCGGCGAGGTGATTGTCAGCTCTGTGACTTGCTGGCATTAACCCGGGTAAGACACACAAGGGTGATGCTGCTGCACTGTCAGGGCAATCCTGGGCTTCTGCTGCGAACCTTCCTTCTGGCGGCAGGTACAAATGCACAAATGAGGCGCCTTTGCTCTGACCCAGTGCTACTCTTGGTTGATGGATAAGCTGGTGTTTCAGGCCCCTTGACAAAAGCCGCCATTGCCCTCACTTGCACACGCAGGACACTGTGTGTGCACGAGGTGAGGGAGAGATGTGCGCGTGATCCTCCTGGGAGCCATTGCTTTTAGTAACAGTGGCCTCCCTTCTGCTCTGGTCCTCTTTAGTACCTGTTCAGCATAAATTTGCTTCCGTAGGACTCGTTGCATGTGGTCCAGTGTGGCAATGACCATAGCTCTGCGGCCACTAAAAGGGCCAAGATATTGTTGATATTTGTGTTATATTCAGTCAGAAAATACTCTGTACAACTTCCCAGACCTTCACCTTTGCAGAACTTTGACTGCAATGCCTCTTGTTTCATGGCAGGGTGACCAAGAGTTTGCCTTTTTACTGGACTCCCTTAAGGAACACAGTTCAGGGTTTGCAGCTTTCAGCATTCAGCCTTTTATTGCTCATGGACATTGTGGACATTACGCTTCTGTCTTTGACACGGTGGCTCTGCCATTTATTGATTTGCACATACGTAAAGATGTGCTTTTTTGTAGGGACAGATCCATGTCTAGTGTGTGTTTTTTCTTAAATGCTTTTCCCTGTATTTTCTGAGTTCGTATTCTTCTGGGCATAATCACAGTTCTGCCTGGAACACATCAAACTAAGCACTTTCTCTCCTTCCCTTCCTTCATCTCACACTTACTTTCTATTCCCATGCTGCTTCTTTCCTACAGTCCCTCTGGCTCTTTCATCACAGAGCTTTACAGTAGCTAGAATTGTACAGTGGCTGTCTGGAATGCCTGTTTCTTTCTTGTTATTCATCATGTGCTTAATCTCCTGAATAAAGATAATCAGACATATGCCATCAGAAAAGTGAGCCACCTTTTCAATGTTTTGCAATCTTGGGCAACCTCCAGCCAGCTTCACGCCTGTTTGGAGTGTGTGTAACGGTGGGTGAAGTTGCCATTTGAGTTGTGAATCTTTGTGAATGAAAGCATTTCTTAAACTGAAAACACAAGGAACATCAGAGTTGAAAACTCTACTTGAGTGACTCGCCAGAGCCCCAGATTCATACTGACAAAGTCTTTAATCCTTCAGGACTGCAGACTTTGAGAACAACGCATTTGTATGAAGAAGCACTTAAGTTTTGATGTTAGCAAGAAAATTTCTCCTGCCTTTGGACACCAGAACTTTTTACCAAAAGTCTGAGCAGTGATTCTAGTGGGAATTCTTTGTCTTGTTCTACAGTACCCTATTTGCCGTTTGACTGCTGCTTCCCATCCTGATGCTGAATGCAGCGTTTCAGTGGGCTGGAGAGCCTGGGAAGTACTTTGGGATAGATAGTGTGTAATCCTGCTGACTGGCTTCACCCTCATACTCAGTTTATCACCGAGAAGCAGCACCACTAAGGCCAGCAGCTGGTACCCTTATGAAAGTGGTGCCAGGGGACAGTCACACTCCCAGTTCTCCAAATTCTTGTGCAGCTCTGATCCTAGCCTCTTGTGTGAGTAAGAGAGGTCCAGAGGGTAGCAGGTAGATGCACCGTAATAGCAGGGATGAGGATGAAGT
Organism: Fulmarus glacialis; assembly: GCF_000690835.1. Classification (NCBI taxonomy): domain Eukaryota; kingdom Metazoa; phylum Chordata; class Aves; order Procellariiformes; family Procellariidae; genus Fulmarus; species Fulmarus glacialis. The sequence goes on along the minus strand of NW_009223714.1, from coordinate 426 downwards.
GTTAATCAGGAAGGGGAAGAGGGGTCTGAGCTCCCCCATTGGCGGTACCTGAGGATATGTGAGGGGATTACACCTGTGCATCCCCTACCCCAAACTCCATCCCCATTAAGGCTGTCCCTGCCCCGGGTGAAAGAGTGGGCAAAGTGGCTCTCCACAAACAGCCCCATGTCAGAAGGCGGCCCCGCTGCGGCCCTGCCTGCCATTTCCTTTCCCTTCCCCTAGCTCAGCGGGGCTAAGGCAGGAGAACGGGGCTAACCATCTGGTCCACGCGTGTAAAAGCAAGACACACACTTTGAATGGAAAAATGCAATTCAAAGTACAGTGAAGCACAGAGCCCTTTTCTTTTCTGGAAGATCGCAGTACCTGGCACCTCGTAAGTTTGCCCCTGATTATAGAAACAGCTGGAGAGGGGCCTTGCACTGCCGC
>NW_009223713.1:17028-25874 GCF_000690835.1 Fulmarus glacialis | reverse complement strand
GGGGGCTGTTCCCGCCCATGGGCAGGCACAGCACCGCCTCAGCGACGCCTTCAGGGAAGATGGGCGGGAACAGCACCCTCCACACCGGCAAAACTCATTCTTTGATTTCGTTTTGGCTTGTGTGGAAGGAGGAAAATATTTCCTCCTCACTCTGAATCGCAGCCGTTCTCGGATCTTATTAGTCCTCAGGGGTTTTGAATAGGTTTCCTTACTGTTGACACAGTAGTATCGATTGGAAGAGCACAGATTTAGTGCTTTGGCACCGGTGTGTTTTACTAGTACCCCAATCCACCCATACTGAGGAGTGATAATTTCACAGGTAATCTGATAATTTGATAAAATCACAGGTCTGTGGGTGAAGTGAACCCGACAACGGAGACTGACTGGGAATGGGTATCATCAAAACAGGTATCATACCTTCTTCAGAGCTCTCAGTTATACTAGGCAATGGTCTGTAAAATGAGGGTTATCAGAATTTATTGCAGGATTTATATATGATCATTTAAAATAATATTTATTCTTTTTGAGTAACTCATCCTATGCATAGGCTTGTATTCTTCATGTTTTAGGTGAAGTTAGCAAGAAAGAATATGAGACGCGTGCCTCCCCAACCTTGAATATTGGATTTTATTCTGCATTCCCTGAGAAGAAATCCTCTTAACCAAGACCTTGCTACAGTATCTTTAACGAATTTTGTTCAATAGCCTCCCTCATCTGAAATCACGGAGAAAAGCTTTTTCTTCCAGTTTATATAGTCAATTTTACAAATACTAATGAGTTACCCTGTGGCAGTTATTTTCGCCTATAGTTTCCTGAATAGTCTGACAAATGCCCATAATTAATTGGCCTAGCATCTCACTTGTAGATTATAATCTACAAATTAATAGCTGGGTTAATAGCTAAGCCTCAGGAAGTTTCTTGTAATTACCCTTTGTTCAGATTTTTAGCCATATTTATCTTAAAAGTTCCTTAAATTACAGGTCTCGTTAGCTCGCTTGCTCACAGCAAACATTCCCATCTGTAAGTCACTGGCCCATGTTTTGCCGATTGATAAACAAGAGGTTTCTTCAGTCTGTACTAACACAGATGCACCACTCCAGGTGTGCTGAAGAAATGTTACTGAGTCACCTACGAATGGGATCCCAGTGACCGAAGTAAAAACATCAAAATGCAGTATTGTTTTCTTTGCTCATTCCGAATGAATACTACTGTGTTCAAAACCTTGCACCTCAAAATTCAGGCTAGATTCTTTTTAAAATCTAAAATAACATCACCTTTACTAAAATACTTGTTTTAAAATATTTGTTTTCCTGATGTGTTTTCTTCCTGTCACCAAGAGTTACTGCTGTCTTTAATGAACTGCTCAACCTAACATCTCATTCCTTCAACGTCTTTACTTTTTTTCTTCCAGTCTTGCACTTCCCTCTGAAAATCCTGAACATCCATCCATAACTTCTGTCATTACCTCTGCATCTCAGCCCACACGCCACAATGCACAAGTGCCATAGCACTTCCTCTCTTTCTAGTTAGCATTTTTGCTATCTAACAGCATATAAAGCTTCACTCCTTGTTTTAATGACCCACAAAATTCTCCTGTCCAAGGATTAGGACCTGCTTGGTTACCCACTTGCCCACCTTGTATACCACTTCATCTGGTGCTTTCCTGAATTAAGTTTCCTGCACACTCCCGTTCTCAAGCAGCACTCTCATCTGGGGCTTTCGCAATTTCTGCTTCTCTTTTCCGAAATGCTTTTTTGCAAAAGGAATCCAGCACTCATGCAGGAAGAGCCAAGTCTGCATGCAGAGCAGCGCATGGCACACAGGCTGAAAACAGCCTCGTGTGCATCCAAAATTGGTGGGAGAAACAGCGTTAACCCCTAACTCAGCAAGTGCTTTGTCTTGCTCCTGGCAGCTGTTAGCCATCATGGAAGAGCAGTGTTCTGCAGGCAATCTGCATCAGCAACACCGAGGAGAGCCGCACTGAAGTCTCCCTTCCTTACCCCAGCATCCCTGGGGGGCTCCACGGCACAGCAACACTAGACTGGGGCATTTGGCAGAGCAGCACTACAGAAATCGCTGTGTCTCCCACGAACAGGATAAAACAGGCTCTGAACACTCGAGCATCCTTTACTTGGTTAGATAACCAAACCTGCACAGCCTGTGTGAGAGCAGTGCACAGCAAGGTCAGGCTCAGGCCATGTGAAACTCAACATACTGGGCCTGTTCTTCCCTTGTGCGTATTGTCAAAGGAAAAAAGTGTGGGTTTATGTATTCATCAGCTTGGAGTCAAGGCTGATGATTGTGCTCTACAAGTTCCTCAGCTACAGCTGCAGCCAAAGCAATGTTACTCTTCAGCCTCCTTTTTCTAGTTACCAGTGCAGAGGTTCTTTGTGAGCAGAGCATCAGGAGATAAATTGTACAAGAAGTACCAAGCACAACACAAGTGCCTGTTCAGGCAAAGTGTCTAACAAACTGAAGTATACATGCCAAGTATTACGTCCAAACAAAATATAACTATATCCCTGTGAAAGAACAGCTGCTGTTATTAGATAATATTCATGGTTAAAACCAGCATGAAATAAAGGACAGGCTCCTTTATTAAATATATTAAATAAAGAACAGCTCCAGCAGGAGATAAATTGTACAAGAAGTACCAAGCACAACACAAGTGCCTGTTCAGGCAAAGTGTCTAACAAACTGAAGTATACATGCCAAGTATTACGTCCAAACAAAATATAACTATATCCCTGTGAAAGAACAGCTGCTGTTATTAGATAATATTCATGGTTAAAACCAGCATGAAATAAAGGACAGGCGGAGCTCCAGCTGTTCTCAGGAAAGGCAATTCCAACCTGGAAGAGTCTACTGCCCAGGGACTATGGCAAGAAATTCTCGGAAATCTCAGAGCAGAAGTTTAAACCGGAGTATGTCTTGATTAGATAAAGCTATTCAGAATGCATAAAAAGTTGTAAAGTTTGCTAGAGCAAGCATGATTTCATGTCACTGTGATGGATGGGCTAAAGAAGTCATGTGAAACAGATTACAGAACAGGGATTACAGAGGTTACTTCTGGGTCATATAGAGTTAATGAGTGAATTAATTAGGGTAAAATAACAAAGTATGCTTCAGAGATGCCTTTGGGAGCTGTTTCCCCAGGTGAATGCGCACCTTTCCTCACCTATCAGGACTTTCCATCTGGAAGTGCTGGATTTAGTTAAACCACACTTGTTTCTTTTCAAAAAGGACTTTGGCTTGTGGTAGGTCTGGTTTATCCAAGCATGCTCCCCCAGATAATTTTGAGAGGAGAAGGGGGGTACCAACTTCACAATGACAACTAGACCGGAAAACAGAAAATGCTGGAAAAATCCTTTGGTGATGGGAGCTGCCGTGGGGTAGCAGGAGGGCAGTCAACACTGGGGTCTGCCTGGGCAGCTTTTACCTCGCCCTGCCATCTGGCTTTATTCTCGTGCTTAACCTCAATGTTTTGGTCATTTGTCCTTTGCTTCCCCATTAAGACTGATTTCTTTCCTGTCCCCAGATGACAGCTGCGCTGAAACCTTCCCTCAGGGAGCTGCGGGGCCAGGAGCTGGATGCTGACTGCTGGGGTACAGAGCATTTGGCTACACAAATGTCTCTGCATTTGGGAGCGGAGGGCAGTTGGGGAACAAGCAGGCAAAGGGGTTTTTTTTTTTTTACATTTCTTCCAAACACTTTTAAGTTGAAAAAGTCACACAAGCAGAAGGGAAAGATTTTTTTTCCACACAAGCAGAAGGGAAAGAGCAGTGGTGTAACAGAGCCTTTAAGGAGCCCTAACAGATCCCTTGTGGAGCTCTAGCTGACACTTACACTAGTCCTCTAAATGGACGCATAGCTCCCATATACTGTGGAGGGAAGAAGAATTGTACTTGGTGGAAGGAGAAGATGGGGTTCAGGAGAAGCCCTCTCAGAGCCCTCAGGAGAAGCTGCGAGAAGGGGAAGACCCGTGGTCGCTCCTTGCTTGTGAGGGCTAAAGCTGAACTCCTTTTAGTCACTGTCCTCTCCTGCTCATGTTGTCTTGTTGTTGAAGCAAAGGTGCATTTTGGGAACTTCTTCAAATGGCTTGAATACATGTATCTGTTTGAGCTCCTTCAGAAAACCTGGCTGATTACCCTCCCGTTCTGTCAGTTGCCTCTCTTTCTCTCTTCCTTTCACTGATTTCTTCTATAACCTGTTTTATTAACACATCTTTTCAAGACAAAGTCTGCGATATCTGCACTGCAAAGAAGAGTTTTTGCTCAGGAACCTCCCAACAAGCCTCTAGATGAGGACCCCCCCAACGAAAAAACAAAACCAAAAAAAGTCATGATGTTTGGGTTTCTTTGCTACAGCAGATTTTTTTGATGAGCCACTTCAACCTCCTAATTTTCTTGCTTCTCGCCCTTCCAGCTTCTGGTGTATTTGAAAGAGGCCACACTATTACACCTTTCAACAAGTTGTCCCTCAAACTCTCTGCAGTCTGCCTTATTGCACTTTTCTGTTTAGCTTGCCACAGTTTTGGACTCTGCTCTGTTGCTCTTACTTGGTCACAACTTCAGCCTTCTTCCAGCATGATCAAGATTTTGTGTGGGAACTAAGGACTGCTGAAGGAAGAAACTGAGCAGAAGTAAGCCCTCGAAAACAGGCCACATTCATGAGAACTGGTGAAACAGCACAGCAGCCTGGGACTGGAAAGGGGATGGTTTCTTAAATGCCCTTCCCTTTGGCTTTACTAGTGAGAAGTTCCTTGTCAACACAGAAGACTAAACCAATGGACCAATTCAACAGTACAATCTTGAGGTTACAAAAAAAAAAAAACAAACCAACAAACCAGAAGAACGACACTGAGAAGAATTTCACAGGTAGGAGGTAGTGTTACCCTTCAGGATAGCCTCTAGAAACTGGTTGGGCCTCTACAAAATATGGTTCTAAAACATGGCATGATCCCTGCAGCATGCCTTCCACCCTGCAAGCTTGTTGAGAAAGCACTGGTTCTCCGGGCGAGAGAAACAGTGGTGCCTAAAGCCTTCAGGAGCCACCCTGCAAGGTACCCCCCAGGAATCCTGCTTTAACAACTCATGCATTGAGAACAGCACCAACAGCTGCAACAGATTTCATTCCTGGCCCATAGGAAAAGAAATGAGAAAATCCACAACACACTGCTATAGAAATGGCTCATTCCCAGGCACGGGGACGCATTTATTCAACCAAACAGCACTAACACTTCTGTGGAAACAGAAACTGTTTCCACACACGCACCATCCCAGGGAACTGTCAAGTGCAGATAAGCAATGTGATACAAGGTATTTTATAGCCACCTCACCAATCTGCCCCCTGGACTGGATTTTTTTTTTTTTAACTTTAAAAAGATGTTTTGTAGAAAATACTACAAGAGAATAAGAAGTATCTAGGGTGACAGGCATCACCTCTCACCTTTAGGTATTCCCCTACATGAAAAAATTGCTTCATCATTACAGAACTTGTTCCATTCTTTTTTCCCATTTTGGAGAACTAAGAGTCTTAAGGGTCTGGCTTTTGTTCTTCTTCATAGGAGGAGGCACCAAATATGACTGACAGCAGGAGCAGTCCATCCGTTGAAAACTTAGATAAATGTGTTGGTGAGAATGTCTTCCTGCTGCTGGTGGTGTAGGGTTCCAATGCCAACTGCTGGGGCTGGTAAAGGAGGTCTACTCACAAGACGGAGCTGAAATTTGAGTCAGGAGGAAATGATTAATGAAGCACAAGCATAGGATCGCATCCTGAGGTCCTCTGATGCCATGGTGATATCTACTGTCAGACACTGGGCAGTCCCAGCTGGAAGTAATGCAGGAAGTTATCCTCCACCTCCCGAAGACCATGGCTCCAAGAACATTATAGCGCACGATCTGCCAGAGCAAACAGCAGCTTTGGATTCTCTTCCTACTCACTTCAAGCATGTTGTTTCCTACCCGGGATCTTTCATCATCCTGTCTACTTAGACTAAACATCTGGTAAAAGAAAGCTCCAGTCCTTCTCATCACCACTAAATGGTGCTATAAAAAGCGTAAGTATCTTAAATTAGAACATATATTTGGTTTAGGCATCAGGATTAGTTTTTTGTGTAAGCACCACAGAATTTTGCATACAAGGAGAACTTTAAACTTCATTTTAAAGACTAAAACACCATGGGGACGTCTTACCTTAACGCCCAGCTGCTTTTCAAACCGTGGTGACACAAAGGACCATGGACCCATGTTCTGTGGTTCTTCCTGACTCCAGATGAAGACTAAAGGAAGGATAAGGGTACATTACAAATGCACATATTTATCTTTTCAAAGCTCAAGAAAAAGTTTTTTCTTTTGTAGCACCTCTGCCTTTTTTGTCTTGGCACTATCTTTGAAATGAAGGCTTACCAGATTGAATTCCCTTGCAGATCACAGCTTGCAGAAGTCAAACCAAAAGTATGTCCACCATTAGGGTATACTGTGGGTATATTCTGCTTTTCTACTGCCGTTTTCAAAAGCTACTTAAAGGACTGGACTGCAAAGACCAATGCAAAAAATGCCCCAAATGGTTCACTCCGATTTTCAGTAGTGCTTTATGCAAGCTAACAATAGCAGAGAGACAAGTTCTTTTAGCACAAGTGGTAAACATTTGTATTATCCCACTCCAGAAACACTAGATGTATGGGGGGGAGAGCAAAGAGGAAAAAGCCACTACAACTCTTCATCCTAAAAGACAGGCAACAGATTTAGTTCAGTACTTCAAAGAGTCTAGAAACACAAAGGTAAAAATCTGGCTGACCTTTCGCACGGCTGTATTTGCTCAACTCTTGCTGTAGAGCTTCCAGAGGGAAAGGACACAGTTCTTCAAGTCTCAGAATTGCTGTGTTGTGCTGTTTCTCTCCTAGTGTCTCTCTTTGCTTCACCAAAGCATAGTAATGTTTACCGGAACAGAGCACTACTTGGGTGACACTAAAGAAAAATAGGAATGTTTCCAAGTTTAGTGTTTTACAGAAACTCTATGCACAGTCATTTCACGCTTTCAACAAAAATAACCAGCCAAACTTTAAAGACAACTTTATGCAGCTAAATTGCTACCCTAGACCATCTTTTCTCTTCTTTGCCTTCCCTTCCCTCCCACTCCCCTTCAACAGTTGGCAAACTAGCCTTTGGGCACAGTATGCCAGAGCCCAGAGGTCCTGCTTCTTCAGTAATCCTGGGCAAGTTATCTTATAATGGGATTCATCTGTCTTAGCTTTAACTATCTAAAAATTAAACACCTAGTCAAAGCTAGTCATCTATGCGCGCTCCGTAGAGAATAAACCAGAGAGGGAGAAAAGTACCTCCAGAGGACAATGCTCTCCCATGCCAAAGAGGAACTGCCTGCTGGAGATACGCAATACCCTCCAGCAATCAGAGAGGTCTTGGCTGCCTAACCTTACTGGACAAAGGCAAGGAGACAAACCTCACCCTTTGCGCCTCACCATTCCACTTAAAAACAACAAGATGCTAAGATACTTCCAGCCTCTTGATTGTGGGTGAGGATGCAAACATCAGGGATGCTGTCAGACTCGAGTACTACTGTGACAAGGACCAGATAAGACCCTCAGGAGGGAAAAAAATGAAGGCCAGAATTAGCCATTGTGAACAGGATTCTCTGTAATATCTGAAGGGAGGGAGATATACACACACAATTTATTATTGCCCTAACTTCACTTCATCAGCCCAGGTGTTCCAACACCAGAACAAAAATTCTGCATCTCTTCACACAACAGCTGCTCCCAGTGACTGTTAGCTAATGGGCATGGTGCAGAATAGCGGCCATCAGATTAGTAACTATGGTCACAACCTCCCTGAAGGGGCAAGGGCTGAAAGCCTGAGCACTTTACTATTATGCAGACAGATATGGTAACTACCAACAAGTAAGCAGAAGAAAAGGAGAGAAACAAGTAAAACTAAGTCACCCACCATAAAACAGTATTTTCCCCCCAAAGTCACCTCTTTCATATCACCTCAAACTTGAGCTGGTATGTAGGAGAAAGGGACAGGACATCCTTTCTGAGCTTCTCCTCTAAGAAAGTAGACCTACCTTTTAGGATCTACTGAGGAGTCACCAATGACAGGCTTGAATGTTGTCCTTGGGGCCATTTCTTCAAAACTTGATACAGCGGCCTACATGGGGGAGAGTTGGAAGTTACCAAATCTTGCTGCCTTTTCCCTCAGGCCAGAGTTCGGGAGAGGATACCGAGACAGGGTTTTGGTAAGTGCAAAAGACACAACTCTCCCTCTCCCTCCCATCCCGCCGATGAAAGGTGGGGTGATAAGATTCCCAAGAACACCACCAGACCTAGAATCAATCCTACTTCTAGCTCACCTCCACCTAGCTTTAATCCTCAACCTATCCTGCCCCATACAGGCAAAATCCCATTGATTTGACCCCAAAACAGAGAGACGAGAACACAGAGGAAGAAAAGAACAAAGAGAAAGGGGAAGAGAACACAGAAGAGAGGGAAGAGGAGGAAGGAAAAAAAAGAAAAAGGAAAAGAAAGTTTTTCATCTTACAGGGAGCCTGAGTAACACTTTGGGAGAAGCAACAATGAGAGGTTTCCTGAAGTTTCGGACCATTTGTCGCCGGAGTAAATGGAAATACTGTGCTGGGGTGGTCGGATGCACAACTGACATGTTCACCTGGTCCCCATCAACTCCCTCTTCTGAGCTGTCACACATCTGCATAAGGGGAACATAGGCAATACCATATCAAGAAGCAAGTAGTGAGCCAAATATGCAAGAGAGAATACAGGCACATAAGGCATGCTGACTTATAGTATAATAATATGTCGTGGTTTAACC